>NC_056744.1:1609282873-1609481035 GCF_019279795.1 Protopterus annectens | reverse complement strand
GAAGTTAAAGGAAAAAGTCTACTTAGCCAGAGCCAGTAGGAAGAGCACCCAATCTTGTTTAGAGGCAAACGAGATCTGGGGAGCTCTCCTAGTGCATGATGGGATAGGATTTACCCACAAGCTAGTGGAAGACCTCGGGGTTGTATGTAAAGCCGAGATGGATCTGAGGATCAGATCCGAACCCAACCTAGTAAGAATGAAGGCGAGATAGAACAACAACACATTTATATATTACCCTACTGAGAATAAAACCATATCATAAATAATTTGAGAGAACCTGTGCATGGGATAAGGCATTTTTGTCAGGACCCATCAATGCAGCATTTTTAGCTTTTGATAGCACTTTTGGGACTTGAGCTTGTGTGATAGCTGGAGGAGAGCCAATTTCAGGTATATCTTGAGGGACAGATGGAGGGAAGAGAGATGTAAAGTTAAAGCTAAATGTATTGCTTGGTAGGTTTGTTATATCTTCAGTCTCGGTATAGGTAACATAATTCATAATCAGCTCAGCACATTGCTGCATTGTGCTTTTGAGATTATGGATCCAAAAACGCAAGAGCCAACAATATATAGCAAAACAAAAACCAGAACGTCAGTAAAAAACCACTTTAATAGCGAGCAAAGCTTTCGGAAATAATCCTTTCTCAATACTAAAATACATAGATGCATTCTCAGTATATATAGGTTCCAAAATAGTCACATGACCAACAGCCAAAATCATATGACCCACATTAAAAGTGACAAAGCATATAAAACTCTTAATACAAAAAATTCTAAAAAATGTATATAAAATACATGAGAAAAATACATGAAGAAAATACAGAATGTAACAGGAATACAAGGAGAGTCACAGCTTAGTTCTACTAAGCTTGATCAAAACAGGTTTAATACTAACCATACTGTTTAGGCCAGGGGGTGGGTCACTAGCCAATCTTAAGATCCAACTATATTCCTTAGTTTCTAGAGCATTATTTTTGAGATTATGAACATAACTAAAAAATAAAAAGTAACTAATAAATAACTAATTAATAACAAAACTAACTCTCAATTATTTTTTAATCTCCTAATTTGTCATGTGTCATATGACTTATTCTAGTACTTCAGTTAACTAATATTTTCAAAATGATATTCATATCTGAAAGTGTTACAAGTCAGTGTAGCAACACATCTATTTGCTTGCAGTTTAGTAAATGCATCAAATTTACTTAGCCAAAATCTTCTGACAGGCCAGGTCTGTCTCTTACATGTCATCTCTGCCCAGTAACTTCAATCCTACCATATCCTAGAAAGCTATTAAATACTGTTACAACATTATGTAAAGAAACATAATTATAACAATATACATTATTGTGCTGTCATCACTAACATAATGCACTTCACTAAAATGGATCCAAGACAGCTCTCAGTAGTGCTGACCTGTCACTGCTGTGCTATTACTCCTAAGCAGTTCTTCAGTGATATATTCAGAAACAAAGCAGAAAAGATTTAAGCGTCGGCACATAATATCAAGAAGAAAATAATACATGCACCTGTGTGCTTTTGCATATATATATATATATATATATATATATATATATATATATATATATATGTGTGTGTGTGTGTGTGTGTGTAGGATGTATGGTAAGGGCATGAGGTGTGGCGGTGCTTGCACACTGGAGATCAGAGGAAGCATTGTATCATTAGAAAATGAAGTAACTGGTAAACATAACGGTGATTACTAGAATAGACAAGCTAAGCAAGCATCTGATTTATTAACAAAGACATTCATTCATTTTTAATTACAACTGTCTCCTAAAGCTAAGTAACAACAAAACTGGACATTTCAGTGCACACATACTATATATGTATATATAAACTTTGGAGAAATAGAGGTTTTGTGCTTTGCACGCACGCACACACACACACACACACACACACACACACACACACACACACACACACACGCACACGTGTGTGTGTGTGTGTGTGTGTGTGTGTGTGTGTGTGTGTGTGTGTGTGTGTGTGTGTGTGTGTGTTTTAATATTGCAAATACTAGTAAATGAGTCTGGCTTCTGGTACTTCTGGTATCTGTAATCTGTAGTTACTTTATGTATAAAGAGTAAGCATTTGAATTTCACCAATACCAGCAGAGTTTTGGAGTTTCATTGTTAATTTAATGAGGTAAGAGGGAAACTCTTAAAACTACATTACCCTTGCTAATTCAAACAACATTTTACTTCATCTTTGTAAAAAATGATTTGCTTGGAAAGCCAGTAGAGTAGGCAGAATGTAATTTTGTCAAGTTTATGTAGAAAACTCCTTAAAGGTCACCTATGTAATTGAAAGCTGCTTCAGCAGCCTGCTGTGTTCAAGTTCTCACAAATCCCATGTGGATGGAACTGAATGATGACACACAAATGAATATAAATCATCTGCCTCAAGCAATGCAGTGGTTCATTTTTTTCCTTTTTTTAACTCAGGACCTCTACCCTCAACAGAACCTATGGAAACAGGAGTGAATTGTTTTTTTAAGTATGTTACCAAAAACATGTCCCATCTATGCTACAGTTATGTTTGCTGTCCATTACATTATTACCTTTAAAAAATACTACTAGATGTAGAAAAAGCTTGCTTAAAAGTTATATACACACTGCACACTGATTCAGTACCTCTTACGTCTTGCTTATTTGGAACACAGGGACTCGGCGGGAAAAAAAATTCCTTTCACATGTAGGACAGTAGCAAAGAAGGAAACCTGATGTGCTGTGAAGACAAAGCAAAATCTACACCAGGCACAAATGTTATAAGTAATACGGGCAATCATCACATCTGGGACAGTTCCAAAGCGAAGACAAGACATATTTCCTTCTGTTGCTAAAAACTAGCTGGGGACGCTGCCCAGTGCTGAACATATTTAATACTAGGCACACATGGAACATGTACTTTCTGCAGAGAACTGCAAAAGAAAAGAAAAACTTATCTAAACACAGTACCACTACTTGTGGTGGGGTGTCATGTCTGGAAATATAGTTTTGCTAACTTGACAAGGTGGACTGATGTGATACACACAAAATATAGAGGTATGCAATTATTTAAAAGTCATAGTAAGGGTGCTACTGAAAAACACAGGATTTCTCCTAAAACATGAAAATATTCCTGAATCTATATCTAGAATGAAAAAATCAGAATTGATTTTAGTTAGAATGATAAAGAGCTGTGCAACTGATCTCGCAAGCCGAAAAAGCCAAAGTAATAAACTTTAGAATGAACAATTTCAAAATGAGCTCTAACTTCAAAGCCAGAAACAATTTTTCAATGCTCCACAACTGAAACATTGCATGTGAATAAGGCTTATGCAAAACTCAACGAGGTCCTTATCCATGCACTTTACTTCTTGCTATAAACCTTTTAAACTATCAAACATAGCAATGCCAGCTATAGAAAACATATAGCCAATTTATTTAAGGAGTAGCAGCTCCCCAGAAAGTGGACTGGTTTTACTCACATAATAAGTCTCATTGGCTAAAACCAGTGAACAGATACCTGTATTTACATGCATAAGAAACTCAGCACATGACTTCAAAGAACCAAAACTGATTCATAATACAACATACATTGACATAATCAGTGGAAAAGCAAAAAAGGTTTATAATCTGTAAACTCGTTTACGTTATGTATTAAAATATATAATTCAAACCTGACCTCAACAATGCCCCAGTGAAACAATCCATTTTCCCTTATTATCAAGTATTCACTTCTATCACTTAAAGTACAATGTATGCCAGTAAATACAAACTTGCCTGCTCCTTGTGTCTTGTGTCTAAATAAGGTGAGCATGTCCCTCTTATATCTAATAGCAGTCAGATAGTAACCAGTTCTTTCTCTGCACATTCTTCTAATTTTACCAACATAACATGCCCCACATTGGCATTGTGCAAAGTAAATAATATTAATAGAGTCACACATAATCAAGAGCCTTATATCGTAGCATTTAGTCACACATTGATACTAGAAAAACAACCGGTATGCACTGCATGAGAATAAAGTTTGCAATGATGACAAAAGGTGGATCCATTTAGATCAGACTCAGGCACCTTAGTTAAACCACGCATTTTATACGAAGAAAAATATTCCTTCAAATTTCTAGCCCTTTTGTAATCAGATTTACAAGTCTGATCTAAAATAGATCCAAAATAATCACTGTTCAGTAGAAGCATTCTCATGTAAAGAAAAATTGTTGCTAGTTTCATTCAGATGCTGCAAAAATGAAGCAGGAACAGGAAGAGACAATGCAGCTTGTCTTGCTGCCATATCTGCAAAATTATTTCCCTTAGAAAGGAATCATCATTTATATGTGTGGCACATTTAACTACATCTACCTTTCTTGGCAATAAGGCATCTAATACGTCATGAACAAAAACTGCATATTTAATAACAGTTCCTGCAGAAGTCAGATAGCCTCCTTCTTTCCAAAGTGCCCCAAAATCATAAACAACTCTGAAGCATAATGTGAATCTATAAAAATTGTTACTAATTAATCTTTGCCAATCTTACAGTCTTCAGTAATAGCTACAAGTTCATCTACTTGGGCAGACATGTTTCGATTTAATTGTCCAGTTAACATAATTCTGTTTTATGTGCTAAAATAAAAGGCTGCTATAAGTTCACCATTGTCTCTTCGAACACAGAAGAAATCCACAAAAAGAATAAAATCTGGATTCTCCAATGGAACATCTTGCAAATCTAACCTAGGAGGAAGCAGTCTGAGGTTTTCCTTCATCGGCTGTAGGAATTAAAGAAGTAGGGTTAAGTGTTGGACATTGAACAATCGGTAAAGTAAAGGTTATTTAGTAAAGTCAACTCATATTTAGAAAATTGTGCTGCAGATAGGTATTCTGTTTGACTCTTTAATAACAATGCCTTTACGGAATGTGGAACTACCACGTAAGTCTCATGCCCGACAGTTAGATCAGCCACCATTTCTACCAAGCATGCCACTTCGGCCATTGCCTAAGGCAGTAGAGGAGGGCTGCTGCTACAGGAGCAAGATTTGCACTGAAATAAGTGATAAGTCTGCAACCATCATTTCTATGTTGTGCTAATAATCCTAATACCACTTTATTTCTTTCATTGCAAAACAAGAAAAGTCTCTTAGAATAATCTGACAACCCAAGTGCAGGCAGGTTTAAGACTAGTATTTTCAATTGCACAAAACCTTGTTCATGACAGTCCTGCCAGGGTAAAGGTTCAGGGGTATCTTTCTTTAATAATTCCAATACGGGTTTCATTACTTTTGCGTAATTAGAAATCCATCATTGACAGTAATCTGTTAGTTGCAAAAAAGCTTGCAACTGTTTTAATGTAGTAAGACATGGTGCAGTTTGTATCGCAGCAATGCATGAAGGCAAAATCTGTCTAGCACCATCTGAAATAAGATGTCTCATGTATTGAACTGTTGATTTCCATAACTGCAATTTGTCTTTTCTGACCTTAAATCTCAACACTGCTAACTATGTCAAAAGAAGCTAAAAGGAATTTGAAACTAAAAGGAAATCATCTGCATACTGAATTGGAGTAGAATCACAAGGAAATGTAATCTTGTCCAGCTATTTTTTTGATTTCTTTAAAGAAAGGAGTAGATGATTCTATATATCCCTGCTGTAATCTAGTCCAAGTATGCTGTTGCCCTAAATATGTAAATGCAAACAAATATTGGCTATCTGGATATATAGGAACAGAAAAGACATCAGATGAAGTTTCTATCACTGAGAAGGTGGTGGAGTCTGATGGAACAGAACTTAGTATTGTTGTAGGATCAGGGACTACCGGAAATACTGGTGCTACTACTACTGCATTCACTGCTTATAAATCCTGTACAAATCTATATCTATTTTTCCTGTTTTCTTAAGTGCTAAAATAGAAATGTTACAGGGACTTCAAGTTGAGACAATGATACCTTGTTGTAACAGAGCAGAAATAGCAGGTTAAACTCATTTTTCTGCTTCTACTGACAAAGATACTGAACTACCATCAGGTGGCACTCACAGGGTTTCATTGGTTACATGCATAGGTTCTGCATCTTTTATGAGTCCTATCTCATTCTCACAAGTAGTCCAGAGCTGCGGATGGATTACTTTCAATTTCTCTATACCAGCATTTTCTACATCTTGTTCTGATGTTAAAAGATCAAAAAGGGTATCTTTATCTATAGATGCTGTTTGAATATAATCATAAGGGTTCACTAGGAATATCTATAAATATACCGTCTGGTGTACAATAAACAGTGCATCTTAATTTAGGTAACACATTTTTACCTAACAGATTTAGAGGGTCAGAATTTCCCGTAATAAAAGCACGTTGTTCTTTTAACAGACCAATTTGAATGGCAACAGTTTTTTTTCTGGATAGTGTAAAAGGACTTTATAGTCTCACTCACCCCAAATTTTGCATTTGGAAAGTGGAAGGTGTTCAGCATTTGCTGAAATAATCATAGATCTGGTAGCTACTGTATCAACAAGAAACAGGATAGAGGAATTATGTTCTGTAATATTGACAAAAGGACCATCTTAATCAATTGGTACCAAGGGAAATAACTGTGTTTCCTGCTCATGGCTTTCCTAATGGTTTGGTTGCCATACTGGTGACTGCCAAACAATGTTCAATACAGGAGGATTTCTTTCAGCTTGCTGTGGTGCCTGAACATTTGGTAAGCTGTTTGCTGTACAGACATTGGACATTCATTTCATCATTGCCTAGACTGACCCCAATTAAAACAGGTATGTAAACATGGTACACCTGATGGTTACTGTGATGATCCAGGGGAAATCATAGTTTTCCTCATATTGTCCTGGGGGGTGGGTTTGGAAATATCGGAATCTACCTGTTCCCCCACAATTTCTTTTTTCCCATCCCTGTGAGTTGGTATCAGCCTGTTGGAGCTGGATATTAACTAACTTTTCTTTTATTCCTTTAATTCCCTAAGTATATTGTCTGCCATGTATTGTGCATGGTTCACAATTTTATAAATGCCCAAACTTGACCAGTTTAACTCATTCCCTCCAGTACAACTCTTTTGAGTGTCTACCTATAACTCCTAGTGGGTGTGGCTTGAGCCTTTAAAAAAATGAAGTTTTTATCTTACAGTTCGATAAATGCTCATTGACAGAAGTCAAATATCAATACAGTTGGGTTTGCCATCATGTATGCTTCAAGATAAAATATTCTGATAACTTGTATGTAGCATGTTTTTGGAATTCTTAATGCAAATATGAACAAGCAATATTCAACACCTAGAGGCACAGTAGCAGGTAACTGCAGAAACGAGGCACATTCGGCTGTAATGAGTTTTAAATAACTTTTTTTTTTATTTTGCTCTTGTACGGGAGGTAACAAACATTCTTCAAAAGATACCGACAAACCATTGGCTGATGCACCTTCTGTAGGTTCTGATAATCCAAGCGTTATAAGTACACCATAAAACAAGCAAAAAGGCGAATGCTGACACCACACTATGTAGCTTGAGAAACCGAAAACAATGAAGCAAACTCATGCAAACCAGCAGGACTAAATAAAAAACACTTTTAATAACAGTTGAGCGCTTTCACCTGTTACAATACAGGCTTCCTCAGAACAAAAACCATTCTGAATCACAGCCCTTAAATAGATGTTTTGGCTCCAAAAATTTAAAGCAACATACTCCACTAAAACTTTCTGCATAGACAATAAACAAAAACATTCCAAAATGAATAGATAACAAGAATAAACAATTATATTATAAATACATATATATCCTATAAAATGTAGTGCACAAATTCCTCTGAAATTCATGTTTGTTAAAAACATATGTTTCTATAAAAACACTGACTCAACTAATTTATAAACAATTTGACACTAATGTATCTTATATAGCAAAGGTTTAATAGACAGTGATTCATTCAAGCCTGGGGGTGAGGCAGCATCAGTAAAAATTTGCCACCACATTTCTCTATAAGACAACCAACTCTTATAGTCTCCCCCCCTAGGGTCTATTTGAATAAGGTCAATAATACTAAAAGTGAATTTGTGTTCAGAACCCTCTTGTTTTATGTGCTTATATAGGGCATTCTTCTCATCTCTCTTTCTAATGGAGTAAAAATGATCGCATATTCTTTTGTTCCGCTGTCTCTCGGTCTTCCCAATGTAGAAAGCGGGACAAGCTGAACATAATGCGATATATATGACAAGTTTAGTAGTACAATAACCTGCCTTGAATCTAATAGAGGTGTTGGTAGTGTTGCTTAACCTAGTGCCTTGACTGGTGTTAATAGCAAAGCACCAGTTGCATCTACCACACTTCTGTGTGGTTTAGAAGTGTTAGAAGTCAGAAACATTGTATTTTCTAACAACCTTTTCAAGTTCATACCCATTTTATTTACAAAGTGAGGTTTGTCACCTAAAATGTTGGATATAGAAGCATCCGCCATAATAATAAACCAACTTTTACTGACCAATTGCCTCATCTTATAACTACAGGGACCATATTCGATTACACAAGCTTTGTTTAAATCACTACGACTAACTCTAGCAAGGGAAACAACATTATTACCTTGAGAATTCATTCCTAACAAAGGTATGTACCTAGAACCCCAGCCTTGAATAACCTGCTTACTTACATTTTGCATCATACCAAGGTCATAACCTCTATCACAGAACATAGCCGTAATATACTCAACTTCAGCTATCATATCTATGTAGTCTGAAGTCATTCTAACTGCTCTAATCAACTGTCCCTTATAGATGTTCCTTAAAAGGCTTTTAGGGTGATTACTAGAATATTCAAGGTAGTTGTTAGAAAAAGTGGGTTTCCTGTATATTCTAGATTTAAACCCAAAATTAGCTGGAGAGACGAGGGTGTCAAGGTATGCCAGACCATCATGACTGAATGCGTGTGTAAATTTCAAGTAAGAACTACTGGTGTTAATAAATTCTATAAATTTAGTCAATGTCTCAGTGTCACCATCCCATAATATATATATATCGTCAAGGTAGCGAGTGTAATATTTGATGTGAATATAGAAGTCACTGGTGAACACTACAGACTCCTCCCAGTTGAGCATGACCATATTAGCAAAAATGGGAGCACACTTGCACCCATAGCTACACCCTTAGTTTGTTTAAAAATCTCTCCTTCAAAAAAGATGAAATTATTGTCCAATACCATACTCATCATATCTGTGATCAACCATATCTTATCCCAATCCAACCCTGCATATTTAGTAATACTACGATTGAATGCTTCTAACCCCTCACTTTTGGGGATGCAGGAGAAAAGGTCTATGACATCAATAGTTATGTATAACAAATCTTTTTTGTATAAATGTGTAGGAAAATAAGCTAAAAAATACCAAGAATCCTTGGCAAGATGAAATACCTTTTCGTACACATGTTTCAAAGTATGGTCAATGACCACACCCAAAAGGGAAAGTTTTAGATCTGCTGCCAGAAACAATTGGTCTAAAAGGCGGGTCAGACACATTCTTATGAACTTTGGGGATGCCAACTAACTTGGCTAACACAGGAAATTCCACTTTGACAAAGTTGTAAGTGTCCAAACTAATTCGCCTGTCTATAAGAAAGTCCTCCAGGTGACAATCAATTTTTCTATAGGCTATATTAAGTTCATTAACAGATATGATCTCATAACTGTCAGTAGAATGCAAAATATCATGAAGTTTAGAGGTATATGTAAGTTGATCAAAAAGAACTAAACCCCCACCCTTGTCAGGTTTAAAGGGTGGAAAGAAGGACAGTTTAAAGCTGTCGACAATTCACATAATCGACAGCAGGTCCCCTCAGATTATGATTATAATTTTCAGGCTCAAAGTAATTCCCATTTTTTCAAGGACAGAGGTCAAGTCAGAAGAAGGGATTGGAAATGGGGGGGGGTGGTTGGAAGGAATCCCATCATCAACAATAGCCAATATAAATAATATGAATCTAGAGCTAGTTACTAATGTAGATTTGCAGACTACACAGCAAACTGCTACCAAACAAGACGTACATAACACCACAAAGTACTGTGAGATTTCTTCCACGGATGGTGTGATTTACAGGTACAAGAGCTTTAACATTTTTAACTACACAGATGTTAAGCTCGATATGTCTTATTTTAATTTACTTTCTAAGGATTTGAAATACATACCAACTACTAAATTTGATGTGGTTGATAATATTTGTCAAGTTAAATTGTATACTAGGAAATTAAACTTGGCAGTAATGTTCAATAATCCTATTAATAATGTTACTGGCTCTAATAATGACTGTAAAATTCTGAAAAAGAAAAGTACCTTTATACCCCCTGCCATCCAACGATTGGTTTATTTGAAAAAAGTATCGTTAAGCAGATTTATGAGCTTAACAACAAAAATAAGTTTAGGAGAATGGAACATAATTTATCTAGAGAAGAACAGGACACCCTACAAATGTTGAGGAAGAATAGATCAATAAGGGTGATGAAACCTGACAAGGGTGGGGGTTTAGTTCTTTTTGATCAACTTACATATACCTCTAAACTTCATGATATTTTGCATTCTACTGACAGTTACGAGATCATATCTGTTAATGAACTTAATATAGCCTATAGAAAAATTGATTGTCACCTCAAGGACTTTCTTATAGACAGGCGAATTAGTTTGGACACTTACAACTTTGTCAAAGTGGAATTTCCTGTGTTAGCCAAGTTAGTTGGCATCCCCAAAGTTCATAAGAATGTGTCTGACCCGCCTTTTAGACCGATTGTTTCTGGCAGCAGATCTAAAACTTTCCCTTTGGGTGTGGTCATTGACCATACTTTGAAACATGTGTACGAAAAGGTATTTCATCTTGCCAAGGATTCTTGGCATGTTTTAGCTTATTTTCCTACACATTTATACAAAAAAGATTTGTTATACGTAACTATTGATGTCATAGACCTTTTCTCCTGCATCCCCAAAAGTGAGGGGTTAGAAGCATTCAATCGTAGTATTACTAAATATGCAGGGTTGGATTGGGATAAGATATGGTTGATCACAGATATGATGAGTATGGTACTGGACAATAATTTCATCTTTTTTGAAGGAGAGATTTTTAAACAAACTAAGGGTGTAGCTATGGATGCTGCGTGTGCTCCCATTTTTGCTAATATGGTCATGCTCGACTGGGAGGAGTCTGTAGTGTTCCAGTGACTTCTATATTCACAGCAAATATTACACTCGCTACCTTGACGATATATATATATTATGGGATGGTGACACTGAGACATTGACTAAATTTATAGAATTTATTAACACCAGTAGTTCTTATTTGAAATTTACATGCGCATTCAGTCATGATGGTCTGGCATACCTTGACACCCTCGTCTCTCCGGCTAATTTTGGGTTTAAATCTAGAATATACAGGAAACCCACTTTTCTAACAACTACCTTGAATATTCTAGTAATCACCCTAAAAGTCTTTAAGGAACATCTATAAGGGACAGTTGATTAGAGCAGTTAGAATGACTTCAGACTACATAGATATGATAGCTGAAGTTGAGTATATTACGGCTATGTTCAGTGATAGAGGTTATGACCTTGGTATGATGCAAAATGTAAGTAAGCAGGTTATTCAAGGCTGGGGTTCTAGGTACATACCTTTGTTAGGAATGAATTCTCAAGGTAATAATGTTGTTTCCCTTGCTAGAGTTAGTCGTAGTGGTTTAAACAAAGCTTGTGTAATCGAATATGGTCCCTGTAGTTATAAGATGAGGCAATTGGTCAATAAAAGTTGGTTTATTATTATGGCGGATGCTTCTATATCCAACATTTTAGGTGACAAACCCCACTTTGTAAATAAAATGGGTGTGAACTTGAAAAGGTTGTTAGAAAATACGATGTTTCTGACTTCTAACACTTCTAAACCACACAGAAGTGTGGTAGATGCAACTGGTGCTTTGCTATTAACACCAGTCAAGGCACTAGGTTAAGCAACACTACCAACACCTCTATTAGATTCAAGGCAGGTTATTGTACTACTAAACTTGTCATATATATCGCATTATGTTCAGTTTGTCCCGCATTCTACATTGGGAAGACCGAGAGACAGCGGAACAAAAGAATATCTTGATCATTTTACTCCATTAGAAAGAGAGATGAGAAGAATGTCCTATATAAGCACATAAAACAAGAGGGTTCTGAACACAAATTCACTTTTAGTATTATTGACCTTATTCAAATAGACCCTAGGGAGACTATAAGAGTTGGTTGTCTTATGAGAAATGTGGTGGCAAATTTTTACTGATGCTGCCTCACCCCCAGGTTTGAATGAATCACTGTCTATTAAACCTCTGCTATACAAATACGTTAGTGTCAAATTGTTTATAAACAAGTTGAGTCAGTGTTTTTATAGAAACATGTTTTTAACAAATATGAATTCAGAGAATTTGTGTATTACATTTATAGGATATATATGTATTTATAATATAATTGTTTATTTTTGTTATCTATTCATTTTGGAATGTTTTTGTTTATTGTCTATGCAAAAAGTTTTAGTGGAGTATGTTGCTTTAAATTTTTGGAGCCAAAACATCTATTTAAGGGCTGTGATTCAGAATGGTTTTTGTTCTGAGGAAGCCTGTATTGTAACAGGTGAAAGCGCTCAACTGTTATTAAAAGTGTTTTTTTTATTTAGTCCTGCTGGTTTGCATGAGTTTGCTTCATTGTTTTCGGTTTCTCAAGCTACATAGTGTGGTGTCAGCGTTCGCCTTTTTGCTTGTTTTATTCTGTAGGTTCTGGATGTCCATTTAAGAATTCAAACTCACCTATCATGCACTGCAAATATGCATCAATAGATTTAATTTTCTTTTTCACAATGGCTATGATTGTTGCCCCATTAGGGAATGGGGGCATGCTGTGGTAATGGCCATTTAATAAGTTATTCCTAGTAGTCAGAAATCCTTCATCTGTGTGTTTTGGGATATTAACACCTATATTCGATTTTTGACATATTTTTTCTGGCAATATCAGGGGGTGTAGAAGCTTTTAACACTGCTCTCTAGTCTTCAAAAGTTATATTTTGTAGTTGTACATGTCCTTCTAAGATCTTGACATATTTAGGGCAAGGTATCCAAATATGAGGGAGAGAAACTACAATGGTCTGAAAATACACTGCAGTCCATGGGCGTACTACTCATATGGTAGGTTCAGCCTCACTGTCTCTAGGTGCTGTTGTGTTTGGTACTTCTCACAATAGTTTGCATTTGTGTAGGAGGTATATCAAAACCAGTGGAAGAATCAGAATCTGTTTCCTCCTCTGTATTTTGTTTGACAGGTGGTGTCCATTGATATTCCTCCCCATCTATGACAATTAAAAACTGGGTAATGATTTGCTTAATATTTTTCAGAATGCTATTTCTTTGGTTGTGAACTTTAATTAGTAAATCTTTTAAATTTTCCCACATACTTAGCACTAGTTCTGTATTTATGTTTGTGATACATGCATTTCCCCCTATTGGCTATTCACACTAATATTTGATATGATGTTGTTATGGTAGGCACTGAATGTTGCTGCTGAAGGAATCTAGTATTCTAAAGTGGCCCAGAGGAATGAATAGAGGTGCTGGGAGCAGCATGGGCTGTATCTGGGAAAATGGTAGCTTTCTCTGCCACATTTACCTCCACCAGCCAGCTTGGAAAGGGAGAACTATCAGCTTCATGAGACACAGGTGGGTTATAAGGTGGAGGGGCACAAAAGTCAGTGGAGGAAAGCCATCATTGGATGATTCTGACTGTGTAATTGATTACTTTTCTAATTATAGTGGATACATACCCAGGAATGGCATTTATCATCTGAGCATTTTTGTCAATAGTATACTCTGTTCTATTATCTGAAGCTGTGACTTTAATCTAGCTGAGTTCTATTTTCATCTTGTAACTGCAGATTCCTTTTCCATATTTTAGTCTCTTGCCAGTCATTACAGGCTAACCAACAAGAGGCTGGTATCTTATTACCTTTTTGTTTCAGTTTATTTTAGATTTCTAAAATGTACTTATCAAAAGTACCCTTTTCTGAAAACTGTAAAGCGTTATCGTTTTTACTGAGGTCATACCATTTTACTAAATAACTACAGCTATCTGTTCCATATTTATTAGACATATACCCACTTGGAGTCCTACACTCTGGCTCTTTTAAACCACTTGTACTGGTACTCATTATAAAAGCCCACTTTCATTTAATGGAAAGATAGGCGACTATAATTATAAATTCACTCACATTCTACATGAAGAAATCCTCACTGCTTCTTTTTTTTATATATTTGATTAAAAATCTGCACTCACACCTGAGAAGGATACAATGTCCTTCTGACAAGGATACTCTGTCCTTGTATTTATTGATTAGATGCTGCCAGCACACAATGAAATAAACTTTAGACTGTTAGTATAGTTAAAAGCACGTGCATATAATTTCCCAGATGCATACAGTTTACCCACACTGACATTCAATTAAATCTAATGGACAGGTTATTAGTAAAGCATACCTATACAGACTTTAAACTATGCTGATAGAAAAAAAAAGAAATGATGTATTCACAAACCAGAAATCTGCCTGACAGAAAATGGGCCAAGTAGCAATTTTCTATTGCAGCAACATGCAAAAGCATTGGAAATCTGACTATACAGCACCAAACTGTTACAGTATCAAATAACCTTCACATAATACAGTTCAGCAGAAAATAACAATCTCCTTTATTGCAAAGAAAGGCATGCAGGAAATCAAGGTCCTATCTCTTCAATCAGCAGAATCATACATTCTTTATACCCGTTTCTGACCAATTAAAATGAATGCTACAGCATTAATTCAACCACCTACGATTTTTTGGCTCTCAGTGTGAAAAAAGAATTTGAGAGATAAGGGCCAGAAACTCTGCAAGTTTTAGTAAATTCAGTTACTATCTAGTACACCGCCTGGATGCCAGCAAAAAAGAAACATAGAGAGCCTGAAAGAAAATCAACTACAGAAAACACTGAGAAGAATCCTGCAGCTGTTCAGCAAAAACAGTTCAAGCTTTTCCCTTTAGTATGAGACTGGGGTTTTATAATGAGTGCCACTGCAAACATGGCTTCCTGGAAAATACAAATCAAACATGCTCAGAGTGTGTGTATATATATATATATATATATATATATATATATATATATATATATATATATATAAACTCCAATAACAAAAGGTGGGAAAAATGGAAGCAGCCTTAAACTGCTATACAGATTAAATGATTAAAATGAAAAAAAAAAAAAAAAAAACAGAGGTCGAAATGAAGAGAAGGCTGGCTGAATATGAGACTTGTCAAGACGAGCTGTTTCAAAAAAATGCTATAGTGTGAGTACAAAGCACACAGGGAAAGCCTGCGATTTTCTGCTGTACCAAAGAAAATGGAAGGAAATGACGGTGATTAATTTTATGAAAGCACAAATAAGCCAGTGGACTGATATTCCAAAGCAGGATTTGTTAATGGAAATGGCATATCATGCGTATCCTCCAAACTTGGCCATGAGAAAGCAGCCAAGACCTACATTAGTAAAGAAGCAATCATACCTGAAATATAATTGATTCTAACAAAACTTTGGCAAAAGGGCAAAGTATTAAAAACTGGAGACAGTGGAGTGTTTGTAGAAAATGATTTTTCACTGAATATCAGGCAGAAGAAAAGCAAATTTATCCCAGTAATAAGGGTATGTTGAGAGGCAGGTGAGAGAGTCAAGCTGCTGTATTCAGCTGTCTTCCGAATATTTTTCCTGGTAGATCAAAGTCACTTTTTGATGTAGAAGAGGCTAAGGAGGAAACACAAACGTTTCTCCAAAACATTAAGCTATCAGACAGAAGGAGACTTGGATTCTCATTCTTCTGACAATAAAGTTTATAGACCGACTTTGCCAGTGAAACCTTTTCCAGTTGTCTAAAAGAAAATTCTTGAGAGGCAGAAAAAAAGCCAGGAGATAACTAGAAGAATTGAGAGTACCTTGGACTTGAACTGGAGTCTCTGGGTACAAAATGGAGATGAACAGGAAGACGAACAGCAATAATGAAATTAGTGAATAAATAAGCTAAAAAATACCAAGAATCCTTGGCAAGATGAAATACCTTTTTACACATGTTTCAAAGTATGGTCAATGACCACACCCTAAGGAAAGTTTTAGATCTGCTGCCAGAAACAATTGGTCTAAAAGGCAGGTCAGACACATTCTTATGAACTTTGGGGATGCCAACTAACTTGGCTAACACAGAATTCCACTTTGACAAAGTTGTAAGTGTCCAAACTAATTCAGCCTGTCTATAAGAAAGTCCTCCAGGTGACAATCAATTTTTCTATAGGCTATATTAAGTTCATTAACAGATATGATCTCATAACTGTCAGTAGAATGCAAAATATCATGAAGTTTAGAGGTATATGTAAGTTGATCAAAAAGAACTAAACCCCCACCCTTGTCAGGTTTAAAGGGTGGAAAGAAGGACAGTTTAAAGCTGTCGACAATTCACATAATCGACAGCAGGTCCCCTCAGATTATGATTATAATTTTCAGGCTCAAAGTAATTTATTTTTCAAGGACAGAGGTCAAGTCAGAAGAAGGGATTGGAAATGGGGGGGGGTGGTTGGAAGGAATCCCATCATCAACAATAGCCAATATAAATAATATGAATCTAGAGCTAGTTACTAATGTAGATTTGCAGACTACACAGCAAACTGCTACCAAACAAGACGTACATAACACCACAAAAAGTACTGTGAGATTTCTTCCACGGATGGTGTGATTTACACAGGTACAAGAGCTTTTAACATTTTTAACTACACAGATGTTAAGCTCGATATGTCTTATTTTAATTTACTTTCTAAGGATTTGAAATACATACCAACTACTAAATTTGATGTGGTTGATAATATTTGTCAAGTTAAATTGTATACTAGGAAATTAAACTTGGCAGTAATGTTCAATAATCCTATTAATAATGTTACTGGCTCTAATAATGACTGTAAAATTCTGAAAAAGAAAAGTACCTTTATACCCCCTGCCATCCAACGATTGGTTTATTTGAAAAAGTATCGTTAAGCAGATTTATGACTTAACAACAAAAATAAGTTTAGGAGAATGGAACATAATTTATCTAGAGAAGAACAGGACACCCTACAAATGTTGAGGAAGAATAGATCAATAAGGGGTGATGAAACCTGACAAGGGTGGGGGTTTAGTTCTTTTGATCAACTTACATGTACCTCTTAACTTCATGATAGTCTAGATTCTACTGACAGTTCTGAGACCATATCTGTTAATGAACTTAATATAGCCTATAGAAAAATTGATTGTCACCTCAAGGACTTTCTTATAGACAGGCTTAATTAGTTTGGACACTTACAACTTTGTCAAAGTGGAATTTCCTGTGTTAGCCAAGTTAGTTGGCATCCCCAAAGTTCATAAGAATGTGTCTGACCGCCTTTTAGACCGATTGTTTCTGGCAGCAGATCTAAAACTTTCCTTTGGGTGTGGTCATTGACCATACTTTGAAACATGTGTCTGAAAGGTATTTCATCTTGCCAAGGATTCTTGGCATGTTTTAGCTTATTTTCCTACACATTTATACAAAAAAGATTTGTTATACGTAACTATTGATGTCATAGACCTTTTCTCCTGCATCCCCAAAAGTGAGGGTTAGAAGCATTCAATCGTAGTATTACTAAATATGCAGGGTTGGATTGGGATAAGATATGGTTGATCACAGATATGATGAGTATGGTACTGGACAATAATTTCATCTTTTTTGAAGGAGAGATTTTTAAACAAACTAAGGGTGTAGCTATGGATGCTGCGTGTGCTCCCATTTTTGCTAATATGGTCATGCTCGACTGGGAGGAGTCTGTAGTGTTCACCAGTGACTTCTATATTCACATCAAATATTACACTGCTACCTTGATATATATATATTATGGGATGGTGACACTGAGACATTGACTAAATTTATAGAATTTATTAACACCAGTAGTTCTTATTTGAAATTTACACACGCATTCAGTCATGATGGTCTGGCATACCTTGACACCCTCGTCTCTCCGGCTAATTTTGGGTTTAAATCTAGAATATACAGGAAACCCACTTTTCTAACAACTACCTTGAATATTCTAGTAATCACCCTAAAAGTCTTTTAAGGAACATCTATAAGGGACAGTTGATTAGAGCAGTTAGAATGACTTCAGACTACATAGATATGATAGCTGAAGTTGAGTATATTATGGCTATGTTCAGTGATAGAGGTTATGACCTTGGTATGATGCAAAATGTAAGTAAGCAGGTTATTCAAGGCTGGGGTTCTAGGTACATACCTTTGTTAGGAATGAATTCTCAAGGTAATAATGTTGTTTCCCTTGCTAGAGTTAGTAGTGATTTAAATAAAGCTTGTGTAATCGAACATGGTCCCTGTAGTTATAAGATGAGGCAATTGGTCAATAAAAGTTGGTTTATTATTATGGCGGATGCTTCTATATCCAACATTTTAGGTGACAAACCCCACTTTGTAAATAAAATGGGTGTGAACTTGAAAAGGTTGTTAGAAAATACGATGTTTCTGACTTCTAACACTTCTAAACCACACAGAAGTGTGGTAGATGCAACTGGTGCTTTGCTATTAACACCAGTCAAGGCACTAGGTTAAGCAACACTACCAACACCTCTATTAGATTCAAGGCAGGTTATTGTACTACTAAACTTGTCATATATATCGCATTATGTTCAGTTTGTCCCGCTTTCTACATTGGGAAGACCGAGAGACAGCGGAACAAAAGAATATGCGATCATTTTTACTCCATTAGAAAGAGAGATGAGAAGAATGTCCTATATAAGCACATAAAACAAGAGGGTTCTGAACACAAATTCACTTTTAGTATTATTGACCTTATTCAAATAGACCCTAGGGGGGGAGACTATAAGAGTTGGTTGTCTTATAGAGAAATGTGGTGGCAAATTTTTACTGATGCTGCCTCACCCCCAGGTTTGAATGAATCACTGTCTATTAAACCTCTGCTATACAAAATACGTTAGTGTCAAATTGTTTATAAACAAGTTGAGTCAGTGTTTTTATAGAAACATGTTTTTAACAAATATGAATTCCAGAGGAATTTGTGTATTACATTTTATAGGATATATATGTATTTATAATATAATTGTTTATTTTTGTTATCTATTCATTTTGGAATGTTTTTGTTTATTGTCTATGCAAAAAGTTTTAGTGGAGTATGTTGCTTTAAATTTTTGGAGCCAAAACATCTATTTAAGGGCTGTGATTCAGAATGGTTTTTGTTCTGAGGAAGCCTGTATTGTAACAGGTGAAAGCGCTCAACTGTTATTAAAAGTGTTTTTTTTATTTAGTCCTGCTGGTTTGCATGAGTTTGCTTCATTGTTTTCGGTTTCTCAAGCTACATAGTGTGGTGTCAGCGTTAAGCCTTTTGCTTGTTTTATTCTGTAGGTTCTGGATGTCCATTTAAGAATTCAAACACACCTATCATGCACTGCAAATTTGCATCAATAGATTTATTTTTATTTTTCACAATGGCTATAATTGTTGCCCCATTAGGGAATGGGGGCATGCTGTGGTAATGGCCATTTAATAAGTTATTCCTAGTAGTCAGAAATCCTTCATCTGTGTGTTTTGGGATATTATCACCTATATTCGATTTTTGACATATTTTTCTGACAATATCAGGGGGTGTAGAAGCTTTTAACACTGCTCTCTAGTCTTCAAAAGTTATATTTTGTAGTTGTACATGTCCTTCTAAGATCTTGACATATTTAGGGCAAAGTATCCAAATACGAGGGAGAGAAACTACAATGGTCTGAAAATACACTGCAGTCCATGGGCGTACTACTCATGTGGTAGGTTCAGCCTCACTGTCTCTAGCTGCTGTTGTGCTTGGTACTTCTCACAATAGCTGCATTTGTGTAGGAGGTATATCAAAACCAGTGGAAGAATCAGAATCTGTTTCCTCCTCTGTATTTTGTTTGGCAGGTGGTGTCCATTGATATTCCTCCCCATCTATGACAATTAAAAACTGGGTAATGATTTGCTTAATATTTTTCAGAATGCTATTTCTTTGGTTGTGAACTTTAATTAGTAAATCTTTTAAATTTTCCCACATACTTAGCACTAGTTCTATATTTATGTTTGTGATACATGCATTTCCCCCTATTGGCTATTCACACTAATATTTGATATGATGTTGTTATGGTAGGCGGTGAATGTTGCTGATGAAGGAATCTAGTATTCTAAAGTGGCCCAGAGGAATGAAAAGAAGTGCTGGGAGCAGCATGGGCTGTATCTAGGAAAGTGGTAGCTTTCTCTGCCACATTTACCTCCACCAGCCAGCTTGGAGAGGGAGAACTATCAGCTTTATGAGACACAGTTGGGTTATAAGGTGGAGGGGGCACAGAAGTCAGTGGAGGAAAGCCATCATTGGATGATTCTGACTGTGTAATTGATTACTTTTCTAATTATAGTGGATACATACCCAGGAATGGCATTTGTCATCTGAGCATTTTTGTCAATAGTATACTCTGTTCTATTACCTGAAGCTGTGACTTTAATCTAGCTGAGTTCTATTTTCATCTTGTAACTGCAGATTCCTTTTCCATATTTTAGTCTCTTGCCAGTCATTACAGGCTAACCAACAAGAGGCTGGTATCTTATTACCTTTTTGTTTCAGTTTATTTTAGATTTCTAAAATTTACTTATCAAAAGTACCCTTTTCTGAAAACTGTAAAGTGTTATCATTTTTACTGAGGTCATACCATTTTACTAAATAACTACAGCTATCTGTTCCATATTTATTAGACATATGCCCACTTGGAGTCCTACACTCTGGGTCTTTTAAACCACTTGTACTGGTACTCATTATAAAAGCCTACTTTCATTTAATGGAAAGATAGGCGACTATAATTATAAATTCACTCACATTCTACATGAAGGAATCCTCACTGCTTCTTTTTTTATATTTGATTAAAAATCTTCTCTCACACCTGAGAAGAATACGATGTCCTTCTGACAAGGATACTCTGTCCTTGTATTTATTGATTAGATGCTGCCAGCACACAATGAAATAAACTTTAGACTGTTAGTATAGTTAAAAGCACGTGCATATAATTTCCCAGATGCATACAGTTTACCCACACTGACATTCAATTAAATCTAATGGACAGGTTATTAGTAAAGCATACCTATACAGACTTTAAACTATGCTGATAGAAAAAAAAAGAAATGATGTAGTCACAAACCAGAAATCTGCCTGACAGAAAATGGGCCAAGTAGCAATTTTCTAATGCAGCAACATGCAAAAGCATTGGAAATCTGACTATACAGCACCAAACTGTTACAGTATCAAATAACTTTCACATAATACAGTTCAGCAGAAAATAACAATCTCCTTTATTGCAAAGAAAGGAATGCAGGAAATCGAGGTCCTATCTCTTCAATCAGCAGAATCATACATTTTTTATACCGTTTCTGACCAATTAAAATGAATGCTACAGCATTAATTCAACCACCTACGATTTTTTGGCTCTCAGAGTGTGAAAAAAGAATTTGAGAGAGAAGGGCCAGAAACTGCAAGTTTTAGTAAATTCAGTTACTATCTAGTATGTACACCACCTGGATGCCAGCAAAGAAGAAACATCGAGAGCCTGAAAGAAAATCAACTACAGAAAACACTGAGAAGAATCCTGCAGCTGTTCAGCAAAAACAGTTCAAGCTTTTCCCTTTAGTATGAGACTGGGGTATTATAATGAGTGCCACTGCAAACATGGCTTCCCGGAAAATATAAATCAAACATGCTCAGAGTATATATATATATATATATATATATATATATATATATATATATATATATATATATAAACTCCAATAACAAAAGGTCGGAAAAATGGAAGCAGCCTTAAACTGCTGTACAGATTAAATGATTAAAATGAAAAAACAATCAGAGGTTGAAATGAAGAAAAGGCTGGCTGAGTCTGAGACTTCTCAAGACGAGCTGTTTCAAAAAAATGCTATAGCATGAATACAAAGCACATAGGGAAAGCCTGCGATTTTCTGCTGTACCAGAGAAAATGGAAGGAAATGACAGTGATTCATTTTATGAAAGCACAAATAAGCCAGTGGACTGATATTCCAAAGCAGGATTTGTTAATGGAAATGGCACATCATGCGTATCCTCCAAACTTGGCCATGAGAAAGCAGCCAAGACTTGCATTAGTAAAGAAGCAATCATACCTGAAATATAATTGATTCTAACAAAACTTTGGCAAAAGGGCAAAGTATTAAAAACTGGAGACAGTGTAGTGTTTGTGGAAAATGATTTTTCACTGAATATCAGGCAGAAGAAAAGCAAATTTATCCCAGTAATAAGCATATGTTGAGAGGCAGGTGAGAGAGTCAAGCTGCTGTATTCAGCTGTCTTCAGAATATTTTTCCTGGTAGATCAAAGTCACTTTTTGATGTAGAAGAGGCTAAGGAGGAAACACAAACGTTTGTCCAAAACATTAAGCTATCAGACAGAAGGAGACTTGGATTCTCATTCTTCTGACAATAAAGTTTATAGACAGACTTTGCCAGTGAAACCTTTTCCAGTTGTCTAAAAGAAAATTCTTGAGAGGCAGAAAAAAAGCCAGGAGATAACTAGAAGAATTGAGAGTACCTTGGACTTGAACTGGAGTCTCTGGGTACAAAATGGAGATGAACAGGAAGACGAACAGCGATAATGAAATTAGTGAATAAATGTGAAACTATAAAACATCAATTACATTTGTGAAATATGGCTTTACAAACAATGTGAAAAGACTGGACTTTTACTGACTTTGCTAAATTTATGGGGGACATCTGCCCCACTTCATGTCATAAATATTTGAAAGGACACTGAGAGGAAGGAGGAAAGACAAAGAAAAGAAAACTGTATGCAAAACAATTCTGCTCTTAACAGTATTTGTATGAGACATTTCATTATACAAATTGCATGTTATATAGTAAAGTATTTTCTGTTATAACTATATGTGATAAAGATACTAAAGTTAACAAGTGTCTTTTTTTTCTTTTATAATTTTAAGAAATGTAGGGTCTATATTAGATC
Organism: Protopterus annectens; assembly: GCF_019279795.1. Taxonomy (NCBI): domain Eukaryota; kingdom Metazoa; phylum Chordata; order Ceratodontiformes; family Protopteridae; genus Protopterus; species Protopterus annectens. Next base: position 1,609,457,904 of record NC_056744.1, on the reverse strand, counting down.
AGCAAATGCTTAAACAAGCGAACGCTGATTGATCGACCTTATTTTAGCGAATGTTCAAAATATCGAAGCAACAGAAACCCGAATTTTTTCCTAGGGAAAGAATTTGGTTGTCCGTTTCTGTTGCTTTGGTATTTTCAGTGCTGTGGTGGAAAGTTACAGGTCGGATTCAGGTAAGTGTGCGATTGTGTGGATGTGAGTGTTAGGGTGGGTTAAGTGAGTTAGGGTTAGGGTTCGGGTTAGGTATGTGTGCAATTGTGTGGACGTGAGGGTTAGGGTGGGTTTAGGTGAGTTAGGGTTAGGGAGCAGGTGAGGTGAGTGTACAATAGTGACGGACCTTAGGGTTAGGGTTTGGGTTAAAGGAAGTGGATAGTTAGTGGTGTATGTCTAGTTTAGTCTAGGGTTAGGTGTCAGATTTTAGGTGTATGTGTGTGGATTTCTGTTTGTTTGGTGTGCTTGTGTTGTGTGTATGTGTTTTGGATCAGCAATTTTTTTCCCTAGGAAAAAAATCGCTGATCTGCCAGTTCGAGATTGTAAGCTTTCGCTTACATAAGGTCGATCAATTACCGTTCACTTTTTTAAGCGTTCGCTGATCTAATATAGACCCGAAATGTAGACATTACAATGTAAGAAGAGAAGAAAGGTTGGGCAAAACCATTTTAAATGAATTTGCTGTAATCTTGAGCTGCTGAGGTAGGGAGTGGGGTATACAAGTCCATAGATTATATTATATGTAGAGCTGATATGTTCTCATTACTTTTGCATAGGCATAGGTGAATATCTGGATTAAGACCTTTGGCTTAATATAAAAAGTTTTTTTAAGCAAGTAAATATGGGGGCACTGAATGTAATGAAAAGTTTTTCCTTTAGGAAATAAATGGGTGTAAGTTGAGAGGTTTGCAACATTGCACATTAGGTACTTGTGTTTCTGTGGAGACAAGCTGACTATAGGGGAAAGCAATAAAAGCCAAAACATTTGTTAAGACTAATGGTTAATGCTTTATGAAAGCATATAAGCAGTTTTTTTCACATCTGGAAGGGGAGTGAAGATAAAACAAGAACAGACAGCAATTATTGTAAATAGACGCACAGGCTGTGATATGCATCTTAGCATGAATAATCTTAATGTTAGGTTAAGTTATGCCTATGTGTGCAGCTGTCAATTTGGGACAATTGTTCCTATCTGGAGAGTTAAACTTCATTACTTAAAGATGTACATAGTTTTTGGGTTTGTTTTAAGTTAATAGGTTATGGAGGTGTCCTGGGGATGTGTCTGGGTTTTTTTGTTTGAGGATTTTCATTAAAACACAAACTCCTGCAAAATGTAAAATAGGGCAAATGTAGATAACAAGAAACAACTGTATAACAGATCAACCTGCCAAAGGAACATAAGTAGCCTCACAAGCATATGCAAAAAGGTAAGAGTACTGAATTATATTAAGAAAAGCACAGCGCAAATATCAGTGCTACAGGAAACACATTTTAGAAAGAAATGAGCATGTAAATTTGATAAAGAAAGGATTTCAGGATGGAAACAAAGCAGAATATCAGGGACAAATTAAATGAGAATTAGTTAATACTTATTGCTAGAGCAACTCCAATAGTGATAAAACAGGAAAAAGGATAACATGGTAGATTTGTGGTACTAAGGGGCTAATGGAAAAAGGAGTAGGATTGCACTGGCATGAATTTATATTCCACCTAAAACTGCTATTATGTTGCTTAAGAAAATTTGGGAAGAAATAATCAGCTTTCAGGAGGAATATTACTTATAGGTAGGGACTGTAACTTGATTTGCAACAGTGAGAATGTATCTGAGAGATCTAGAGAGGGAAATATTACATAAGACTGTAGATTTCTTAATACATTTATGAAAATATTTGGTATGGAAGATGTGAATTTAGTACTAGGAACTCACAGCAAATTTATATATTATTCCCCAAGGTACAAGAACTGGGCTAGACTAGACAGAAATCATATTTCACAGGAAAAATATGTATTTAATTGAAAGCTTCGACACACATCCAATAACTATGTTAGATCATGTGCATATAACAACAAAAATAAAAATGCATGGTAATGAAGTAAAAATGAGACACTGGAGCTTCCCCATATACCTATTAAAAAGAGAGGAATTTAAGGAATGGGTATTGGAAATTATTCAAGAACTATAAGAGAAGATAGACATTTCTTAAGAAGTTATAGCTAGTGAGTGTGATAAAATGAAAGTGGAGTTTAAAAATAGTGTAGAAATAAAAGAAAAAGAGATATGATTAAGAAGTAACAGAAATTATTTAGAGGGCTGATAAAGGTTAAAGTATTGCAGAATAAGTTGAATCTCACAGAACAAGAACATGTATAACTGCAGAGTGTTAACAAGAAAATAAGTGAGTATCTGGATATTACACATAAGTTTAGAAAGATTGCTGTTAAGCAACTGTTTTTGATAATAACTCCAGAGCACACAAACTCGCAGCACAATGTACGCAACAAAAAGTAGAAAGGTTTGTTGCCAGACTTAGGGACTCTATAACAACAAAAATAACCTGAAGAAAATCTGTAGAGGTATTGAATGTATTTCAGAAATGTTATGAAAATTTGTATAAAGTGGAGGAAAGAGGAAATCAAGGAAAAGTAATTAAGGTCAAGGCTGGAGGTAGATGAGGCTCAACAATTAACAGTTAGGATAGGAAGAGATGAAATAAAAACAGTGACATAGAAACAGTTTCCAGGAGTAGATTATACCTGTGGAAGTTTAGAAGCTAGGAAAGTAGAAAGCGATAAAGATGTAAAAGGTTTTGTTTAACAGTATTTAAAAAGGATAGGAAGCACCAACATCCTGGAAGAAAGCTGTGGTGGCCATAATACCTAAAGATGGTAAAGATCCATCAGACCCAGCTTAATATAGACTCATTTCAATTTTAAACAATAATTATAAAGTGTTTATATCTATAATAGCTAAAAGAATGACAAAGGTGTTGCCAAAATTGATAGAAATAGATCAGTGTGTGGTTTTGTGGAAGGGAAGCAAACATTTGGCAAAATTAACAGAACAATGATGATCCAGAGGGAAGCATAATGTATGGAAATGCTGCTGTTGTTAATGGGTCTTGATGCAGAGAAAGAATTTGACAAAGTAAGCTGGGATTTTATGAGTTATGGGCAATGGAAGCATTTATATTCTCTGATACAGTTTTGTGTCTTTTGGCTTTTCCTGGTTAGGGGTCGCCACAGCGGAACTCCGGTCCACTAATGATTGGCAGTAGATTTTACATGCCGAGTTGCTGGCCCTGACGCACAACCTTCAACGAAGGTACGCCCATTCACGCATGTCTCCACACAGAAGACACTCTAGCTGAGAATCAAACAGGAGAACGTCTTACTGTGAGGTGACAACGCTACCGCAGCACCACCACCGCAGTATATATTCTCTGATACAGTAATAAGGTTAATTAGGATAATAGATGAGGGATCAGTGGCAAAAATGAAAGTGAGAAAATTCCTCTCTGATACGTTTTCTCTGAATACAGGAACCAGGAAAGGGTGTCCTCTTTCCCCTTTATTATTTGCATTATATTTAGAGCCACTGGCAAAAAAAAATAAGGGACTCTGAAATTCAAGGGTATAATTAGTATGGTAATCAGTAAAAGTTGGCTTTACTTGCAGATGACATTATTTTGTACCTGATAAAAACAGAAAAAGACACCAGTGTTGGGTAACATTCTGAGACAGTTTCATTTTTTTTTCTTAATATAAAATTAATGTGGAAAAAACAGGGCTATAGTTGTAAATTGTAAACTATGCACTGATACATGACTTGGTTCAGCAATAACTATATTTATGAGGACATGGCAAAATGAAATTTGATAGTATGAGTTAAAAAGGATTCTGTTATGGCAGCTAAGTAGATATGGGAGGAGACTATAAAAAACTGAGAAACTGGAATCTCTTGTTTATGGATATAGATAGTGAGATACAAGCAATCATCATCTTTCAGCTGTTCCTGTTAGGGGTCGCCACAGCGGATCACCTTTTCCATTTCTTCCTGTCCTCTGCATCTTGCTCTGTCACACCAACCACCTGCCTGTCCTCTCTCACCACATCCATAAACCTTATCTTAGGCCTTCCTCTTTTCCTGTTACCTGGTAGCTTCATCCCTTTTCCCAATATACTCAGCATCCCTCCTCAGCACATGTCCAAACCAATGTAATCTTGCCTCTCTGGCTTTGTCTCCAGACCTTCCAACCTGGGCTGACCTCTAATATACTTATTCCTAATCCTGTCCACCCTTGTTACACCCAGTGCATATCTTAACATCTTTAACTCTGCCACATCCAGCTCAAACTCCTGCCTTTTTGTCAAAGCCACTGTCTCCAACCCATATAACATAGCTGGTCTCACTACCCTCTTGTAGACCTTCCCTTTCACTCTTACAGGTACTCGTCTGCACAAATCACTCCTGACACTCTTCTCCACCCACTCCTTCCTGCCTGTAATCTCTTCTTCACCGCTCTTCCACACTCACTGTTACTCTGAACTATTGACCCCAAGTATTTAAACTCATCCACCTTCGCCACCTCTACTCCTTGCATCCTCACCATTCCTCTATCCTCCCTCTCATTCACACACATATATTCTGTCTTAGTCCTGCTGACTTTCATTCTACTTCTCTCTGGAGCATATCTCCATCTCTCCAGGGTCTCCTCCCCTTGTTCCCTACTCTCACTACAGATCACAATGTCATCTGCAAACATCATAGTCCATGGGGACTCCTGTCTGATCTCGTCTGTCAACCTGTCCATCACCATTGCAAATAAGAAAGGGCTCAGAGCTGATCCTTGATGTAACCCCACCTCCACCTTAAATGCATCTGTCACTCCCACAGCAGACCTCACTGCTGTCACACTACCCTCGTACATATCCTGTACCACTCTTACATACTTCTCTGACACTCCTGACTTCCTCATACAATACCACAACTCCTCTCTAGGCACCCTGTCATATGCTTTCTCTAAGTCTACAAAAACACAATGCAACTCCTTCTGACATTCTCCGTACTTCTCCATCAACACTCTCAGAGCAAACATCGCATCTCTAGTGCTCTTTCCCAGCATGAAACCATACTGCTGATCACTAATCATCACGTCCCTTCTTAACCTAGCTTCCACTACTCTTTCCCATAACTTCATGCTGTGACTGATCAGTTTAATCCCTCTGTAGTTACTACAGCTCTGCACATCACCCTTATTCTTAAAAATCAGTACCAAAACACTTTTTCTCCATTTCTCAGGCATCCTCTCACTTTCCAAGATTTCATTAAACAATCTGGTTAAAAACTCCACTGCCATTTCACCTAAACACCTCCATGCTTCCACAGGTATGTCATCTGGACCAACAGCCTTTCCATTCTTCATCCTCTTCATAGCTATCCTTACTTCCTCCTTGCTAATCCATTGTACTTCATGATTCACTATTCCTACATAATCCAACCTTCTCTCCCTCTCATTCTCTTCATTCATCAACCACTCAAAGTACTCTTTCCATCTCCTCAACATACTCTCCTCACTTGTGAGTATGTTTCCCTCATTATCCTTTATCACCTTTACCTGCTGCACATCTTTCCTAGCTCAGTCCCTCTGTCTAGCCAATCGGTACAGGTCCTTTTCTCCATCCTTAGTGTCCACCCTTTCATACAACTCTTCATATGCCTTATCCTTAGCCTTCACCACCTCTCTCTTTGCCATGCACCTCATCTCCTTATACTCCTGTCTACTTTCTTCATCTCTCTGACAATCCCACTTCTTCTTTTCCAACCTCTTTCTCTGTATACTCTCCTGTACTTCCTCATTCCACCACCATGTCTCCTTGTCATCCTTCCTCTGTCCAGATGTCATACCAAGCACCTTTCTAGCTGTCTCCCTTACTAGCTCTGCTGTAGTTACCCAGCTATTTGGTAACTCTTCACTGCCACACAGTGCCTGTCTTAACTCATCCCTGAACTCTACCTTACAATTACCCTTTTTCAATTTCCACCATTTGATCCTTGGTGCTGCCCTCACATTCCTCCTCCTCTTCTTGATCACCAACATAATCCTACAAACCGCCATCCTATGCTGCCTGACTACACTTTCCCCAGTCACCACTTTACAGTCTCCAATCTCCTTAAAACTGGGCCTCCTACATAAGATATAATCCACCTGTGTGCATCTTCTTCCACTCTTGTATGTCACCCTATGCTCCTCCCTCTTGTTAAAATATGTATTCACCACAACCATGTCCATCCTTTTCACAAAATCCACTACCATCTGACCTTCTGCATTCCTTTGTTTAACACCATACCTACCCATCACTTCCTCATCCCCCTCTGTTCCCTTCACCAACATGCCCATTGAAATCTGCCCCAATCACCACTCTCTCACCCTTGGGTACAGTCATCACCACTTCATCCAATTCACTCCAAAATTTTTCTTTCTCATCCATTGCATACCCAACTTGTGGAGCATATGCACTAACAACATTCATCATTACACCATCAATTTCCAGCTTCATAAACATCACTCTATCTGACACTCTTTTCACCTCCAAAACACTCTTAGAATAATGTTCCTTCAGAATAACTCCTACACCATTTCTCCTGCCATCCACACCATGGTAAAACAATTTAAACCCACCTCCGATACACCTAGCCTTACTTCCCTTCTATGTGGTCTCTTGCACACACAATATACCAACCTTCCTTCTGTCCATCATATCAGCTAGCTCTCTCCCTATACCAGTCATACTGCTAACATTTAAAGTTCTGACCGTCACTACCACAGTGCTAGCCTTTCTCCTTTCTTCCTGCCTTCGGCCATGCCTTCTGCCTCTTCTCCTCCTTCAGCCAACAGTAGCCCAATTTCAGCCAGTACCCTGTTGGCTAACAGTGCTGGTGGAGGTCATTGTTAATCTGGGCCTCGACCGATCCGGTATGGAAATATTTACTGGTGTCCGCATAAAATTATTTGGTGAAGTTTTATGCTGGATGCCCTTCCTGACGCAACCCTCCCCATTTATCCGGGCTTGGGACCGGCACAAAGAAATGCACCGGCTTGTGCATCCCCAGTGGCTGGGTTACTGAGATACAAGCAATGAAAATGTTTTTAATCCATTTAGTTTTATAAACAGGCCAGGCATATTTTTATCAACCAGAGGAGAAGTTGTGGACAGTAGTTAATAAAGAGTTGAAGGATTTTATCTAGGACGGGGAAGAGGTCAACAGTCAAGTGGGATAAGCTGATCCTACCAATAGAAGAAGGTGTTTAGGATTATCTGATTTGAAGGGATATTTTAGAGCTACACAGTGAAAGCTCCAATGCATAATATATACAGAAAGCTATAACTCAAAGTGGAAAAGGATCATGATGAAGTAGGGGAGAAATTCAAGAAATAAGGAGAGAATGAGATTTTGGATGCAGATCTGTAAGGAGAATAACAGCCATGCAGAATAATGTGGAAGGAATATACCCAGGCAGTTCCAATAGTAGTAGGACAACGGGTCTTATAAAAATATAATCTACAATCGTATTTAGATATGTTACCAATCCATGTAACCCCATACGAATTGCAGGAGTCATTACTGGGCACATTGCGGGTGCTGCAAAAAGCACTTTTGGCTGACATCACAGATTGAAACAATACTAATTTCATGAACTTTAATCGTATTTTGACTTAGGAATGGGGTCCATTCCCACAGTGGCATTGGAAACCGAAAAGATTTGGAGAAATTAAAAAGAGGGAGAAGGAATATTATATTTATAAAGTTGCAGAAAGTATTCTAAGAACTAAGCCAACACAAGAATGGAAAAAGGAGCTTCTGCCAATAAGGACAACTGCAATTATGGGTACAGAGAATAGGCAAGAGGGTGTTGGATTTTACCAGTGAAAACTGGCAAAGAAACCAAGGCACTAGGAGCAAATAACTAGAGAGGGAAATGTAATAGAACTGAAAGAGGCCAAGAAGACATTTTGACTGCAGACTAGTGATTGCCTTACCTATTAGGGACTGATATCAGAGTACAGGCAAAGAGAAAGGGGCAGGAGAAACCTAAGTGAAATATCTGCTCTGTTAGAGCTTTTAGTTGACTCTAGAACAGAAGTTGTTGTTACAAAATGGATAATTAGTAGGGTATATAAAATATTACATGATAGCTATAGGAATCAGTCAGTAGAGGTTACAAAAGATTGGGAAGAGAGACTGGATAAACAATTCACAAGGAAACAATGAGAGGGCATACATAGAGCTCCCAGATAGGCAACAAAGTCTACAAGATTTAGGAGTTTTGCTTGGAAATGTTTGCAGAATTATTTTATACTCCAAGCAGACTCCAAAGAATTTTTCCTCGGGCAGATGGCAAAAGTTGGAGGTGTGATGGGAAAGAAAGAGGTAACTGGAATATATGTTTTAGAAGTGTATTGAGTTGGCAGACTTTAAAAAATCCTTACAGAGTACTCTGTCAGGAATATTAGGTGAGCAAATGAGTATGACTAAGGAAACATTTTTTTTGAGCTGGGATGCACAGTCTAAATTGTTTACATATAGTAAGGCCTCATTCATTTTAGACTGGTGGCTGCCAAAAAAGCAATTAGTAGAAAATGGAAATCAAAGTCTAAACCAGCTGTACTTTTATTTATTTAACATTTGTTAACTGGGAAAGTCCGACTTGGAATGAAGCCAATTTTCACTGGAGGCCCAGGGAGAAATGCTCCAGATGCATGTCTTTGTAATGTGGGAGAAAACCCACATGAACATCGGGAGGACATACAGACTCCACACAGAAGGCACCCCAGGTGAGACTCAAACCAATGAACTTCTTGCTGTGAGGTGACAATACTACCGCTGCACCACTGTGCCATCCTTAAAGTACTTAATGTAATGAATAGTGTAACAGAGAAAAGAACTGGAAGTGGGATCTTTAGAAAAGGAGAGGAGCAAACTACATAGAAAAAATGAAAATTATGGGAACAACACGTATAATAATGATTTGGAGGAGGAGTGAGATTTTAGTGAAGGCAGGAAGTGTAATTTATGTAATGTTTGATAATAATTGTATAAAAGCATGTATGTGATGTATAATGTTTGTAACTGTGAACATCTTAACATGGTTTATTTTCTTTTATGTAAATGGATGTTTGCCCATGTCTTAAGCGATAATTCAATAATACTGTTAAAAAATATCTCCTACCTCTATGTTTATAACTTTCCATATTAGGCATGAGTTCCGAATTTCATAAAATAATTTTACAAAGAATAGAACGTTCTACACTTTGCAATGCTAGCATTTTTTTCATATTTGATAGGAAGTAAATCATCAGGTACACAGTGAAAAACACTCAGGGATCCATCTTGTAATCAAAGCTTATTAAAATGAAACGCACACATTTTCCCCTGTCTGTATGCCTTACCTTTCACAAGGCTGAGACAACCATTTGGAAATAGTCTGTTTTGACACAGGTTGTCCCATCTTAATACTTATGGAAGAAATGAACAACTGATTCAAAGATCTGAAAGATTTTGTTCTGTCAAGATAGTACTTGAGTTGTCTGTGGACATACAAGGTATAGTGTTCTTTCCCCATTATTTTTAGGTTTAGGAAGGAAAATAAGGAGCTGGATAGTTTAGCTGTAAGTAAACTCGGACACCACTTTAGGCATAAAAAAAGGAATAGTTCTCACAGAAACCATCTCTTGGTAGAAAGTGAGATAGGGGTGCCTCACCATAACAGCTTGCAACTCAGATAATCTTCTTGGAGAGGTGATCAGTAAAACAGTTTTCTATGTTAAGAACTTCAAGTCAGCTAGATGAGCTGGCTCATACTGAGCAAGTGTTTGTTTCTCTAATACAAAATTAAGATCCCAAGGAGGAGCCACCAGTATTCGTGGAGGTCTATTTTGTAAAATCTCTTTTAAAAGACATGAGAATGCATTGAAAGAGGAGGATCCATGGGCATCCATGCTGAAATGGCCAATGAATGAACCTTGACAGAGGAGTAAGACAGGCAAAATGATAGTAACTCACAAAAATATTTTAAAGCCAGAAACACTAGCCCTGAATGGGTGTTGATAATATTGTTGGCACCAACTGAAAGACCTTTTCCACTTGCTAATATGTGATTTTCTAGTAGCAAACTTTCTTGCTTCCATTAGCACCTGTTGCACATCCTCCGTAAATAAGTGCCCAAAAGGAATTAAGATACTATCATACAGGCAGTTGACGTTGATTGGGGTCGGGGTGTATCAAATACCTTTGTTTTTGTGTGAGTAGATCCATTGTATAAGAAAGCTTATGGCAATTATCACTGGCATTTTGAAAAGAATGGAGAAACACTGTTTATTTATTTATTTAATTATTGACATTTGTTAACCGGGTTTGTCCAACTGGGCTTGTGGCCCATTTTCAGTGGAGACCCGAGGAGAAAAGCACCAGTAATACATTTTAAAACAAGTACAATTTTAAACAATATTGATATAATAGCAGCTATAGCAAAATGATTCACATATATGTTGGGTTACATGCATAAAGTTAAAGTTGCATTAAAAAGAAGCTAAGTAACAATTTTACATTGATATAGTTCAATAGGTCAACAATAAACATTTTTTGTTTGTATAAAATTGTGCAAATGCATAGTAGACACATTGGAGAGAGGGGTGTAATGAGGTACTAAGTATGGTCCTATTGCGGGTTCATAAAGGGAAGGAAGACTAGGTAGGGTCCTGGCAAGGGTAGGTTCTGGAATTGAGAAAATAAGCTTTTAGTTCATTTTTAAAGTGTGAGGTGTGGGAGATTGAACGTAAGTCAAGGGGAAGTTTGTTCCAAGCATGGGCAAGGGAGTGTTTGTAGAGTAGTTTGCCTACTGACCTTTTTGGGTGGTAGATATTAAGTAATTGTTGATTAGAAGTACGGAGGGTCCGGGATGGGATGTAGATGGAGACTAAGGAAGATAGAGATGGACAGAAGGAGGGTTTATAAAGAATAGAGTGTAGCATATGAAATTGATAAGATAGCAGAAACTGGGGAAGTTCAAGCCATTGAAGAGAGTTTAAAGAAATGCAGTGGTGTGAGTTGTATGGGGAGTTAGTAATGAATCTGGCTATTATATGGTAAGTTTGTTGCAGTTTGTTTAGAGTGGAGGCCTGGATATTGGTAAGAACGGGGGCGGCCTATGAGAGGGAGGGGAGGACTGCCTGGCCCAGGGTAAGTCTAGATTCAGGGGTTAGGAATTTTTTGTTCCGATATAGCAGACCTAGTTTCTGGTTTGTTTTTTTATACATTGGAGTATGTGTAGGTTGAACTTGAGTTCATCATCGATAATGACCCCTAGGAGTTTTGTGTGGGTGTCAGGTTGAATGTTTGTATTGTTAGAAGATGTAATAAAAAGGAGGTTTTGTGATGAGAAAGAGAACGGGGAAGGAAAAGTAGGAGTTTGGTCTTTTTGGGATTTAGGATCAATAGGTTGTGAGAGAGCCATTGTTCAGTGGATAGTAGGGCCTGTTGGGTCAGGGACTGTAGTTCAGGAATGTTATTTGAGATGGATATAAGTGTGGAGTCGTCGGCATACTGAATAAGGGAGGATTCTTTGCATGAGGTGTAAAGATCATTGGTGAAGATGTTAAACAAAAGGGGTCCCAAGGAGCCTTGGGGAACACCAGTGGAGATGGGAAGGAAAGGTGAGAAGGATGAGAGCCATTTGACAGATTGTTCCCTGCCAGACTGGTAACTATTAAACCAGGCAAGTGTGGAGGGGGATAGGTGGAGATTTGCGAGTTTGGATAGTAGTAGAGGATGAGAGACAGTATCAAAGGCTTTGGAGAGATCTAGGAAGAGACAGGAAATGAGTTTATTGTTGCCTAGGGCCTCTGCAATGATATGAGTGAAGGAGAGGAGGGCAGTGGTGGTGCTGTGGTAAGGACAAAATCCATGTTGGGTAGGGGTAAGTAAGTGGTGTGTGAGGAGGTGATTGAGAAGCTGTGAGTGAATACATTTTTCTAATATCTTGGAGAGGGGGGACAGAATGGCAATGGGTCGGTAGTTTGAGGGGTCAGTGAAGTTTCCACCTTTATGAAGAGGGATAGTGAAGAAAGATTTCCAAAGGGTGGGGACAGTTGATTCCAGAATAGATCGATTAATTAGTATAGATACAGGATAGGCAATTGAGTCAGCAGCAAGTTTGAGGAATGTAGGAGATAGATTGTCAGTGGAAGGAGAGCATGGTTTTAGCTTGAGTAATAGAGATTTGATGTAAATAATGGGAACTGGCTCAAAAGAAAACAAAGTTGTGTTAGTGGGACTTGGAGAGGTGGGTGTCGAAGTAGAGTTTGGCTTAGAGGTTACCAGATTTTGGATGGAAAAGATAAAGTGCTTATTCAGGAGGGTAGCTGTTTCCTGAGAGGAAGAGTTAGGGTATGGGGAGGGATTAGAGGGCTTGATGTTGTTGAGAGTTGACCAAAATTTTCGAGGACAGAATTTGTTGTTAAGCTGAGCAGAGCTATAGTATAACTTTTTTTTTGCAAGGTTCCTCAGTTGTCTGTATTTTTGAAGAAAATGTGGTTGTTTAGTTTTAGTCCAGGTTTTCCAAACATGATCTCTTTGTTTCATAAGGGACCTAGTCTCTTTGGAGAGCCAGGGAGCATGGTTTGATTTTACTCTGATCTTCCTAGAGGGAGCTAAGGAGTTTAGAGTATTCATAAAGATGCTATTGAAAGTGCTTACAGCATTGTTTAGGGGGAGGTGTTTTAGGATGGACCAATCTATGTTGTGGAGAATGGAGTTAAATTCAGGTGAATTGAAAGTCGATAGTTTTCGACAGTCTTTGATAAGGTGGGATTTAGGAATATGGGAGTAGTGTCTTAAGATGGTGATAGGGAGATAATCACTGAGGGAGTCAGGTAAGGTGGTGGAATTGTGGTATTGGTGGGGGGAATTGGTAAGGATCCAGTCTATGATGGAGCTGGAAGTGGAATTTTTATGGAAGCGAGTGGGAGATGTTATAAGTTGGTGGAAGCCATGTAGGTGGATACTGAGTTGGGGGGAGTCAGTTGTGAGTTTGGACCAATCAATGTTGACATCACCAAGGATAAGTGTCTCATATGGTATGTTGTGGGAGAACCAGGACAGGATGTTTTCAAGAATGTGCAGATTGTTACCAGGAGGAAGGTAGATAGAGGCAATTACAAGTTTTTTTGTGGGGATTCAGATGGCAGTTAAGGATGATGGTTTCAGCTGGGAGGAAGTCAGGAATTGCGGAAGGGTATGGTGAGAGGTTAAGAATGTTTGACTAGAGGATGGCCATGCCACCGCCTTTTTTTTACAGGTCTATCAGATCAGAAGATATTATAACCTGGTGGGAGTATTTCACTATTTGAGATTTGTGGCTAGGGTGATCAGGTTTCAGATAGGGAAAGGATGTGAGGGGTATTGAGAGCTATCCATAAGTGCAGCTTGGTGACTTTATTAGCTAGACTCTGAATATTCAATGAGTAAATAGTTAAGTATTTGGATGGAGATGATTGTTGTGACTGAGGTTGGTGACTGTTAGAGGAGTAAGATGGGGGCCGTGTAGAGGTAGTTTTGGGGAGAGAAGAGGGGCCAGGGTTGGGATGGATATCTCCAAAACAAAGTAGGTTTTTAGTGAAGAGAGAGTGTGTAGTAGATGCTAGATGGAGTTTGTATAGTTTTGACTTAGCTTTGTGGGAAGGTTTAAAAACCTGTATTATGGATAGTTTATATAGACTTGAGGTAGAGGTAGTAAAGAGATTAGGGGAGATAGTTAAAGATGTAGTTGGATATATGTTGTATGAGTCAGAAGTTGGTGAACATAGGAGTGGGTTAGAGAGATTGGAGTGGTAAGAGGTGGAGATAGAGAGAATAATGAGTAGTGTAGAAGATATTAGAAAATAATACATGTTGGAATAAAATATGGTCAGATAGAGTAGGTAGAGAGACAGTGGTATAGATGAAGTAGTGTTGACAAGATTGACAGATTAGTAAGGTGGTTGTGGCAATAGGCAGGAAGTGAAATTGTAGTGGCTAGTGGGACAAGAAGGGAAGGGTTAGTTAGGTATAAAGGTAATTGTAATGGGGGTGGGTGGGAATGGGAGTAGGGTAGAGGAACAAAGTGAGCCAGAGCGTAGCGAGGGCGAACAGAGCGGGGCTAGCACCCTGGTCAAGATGAAGTCATAGAAACAATCAGAAAAAGATTTAGTTTGAGAGACAAGTATATAAAGTTACCTGGGAAATAAGGGAATTGCAACAATGATCTTGGGGAATTTCTTCTGAATCTTCAGAACTACCCTGGATATCAGAGGAAAGGATGGAAAAGCATACAGTAACATTTCTGTCCAAGGAAAAAAATATGCATCTGTCTTCTGGACCAGCTTACATGGAGTCCCAGAGCAGAATCTTGCCAGTTGATTGTCCAGAGAGGAGGAAAAGAGATCTACTTGAGGAACTCCCCACAGACTGATCAAATTTTAGAACACCCCCTGATCTACTTTCCATTCATGAGGGTCTGACCTAGTCCTGCTCCGATTGTCTGCTGCACAATTTTGCAATAATGGGATGTATGATGCCTGTAGAGTGAGACTGTGCTTTAAAGCTATATTCCAAGCTAACATGGCTAGTAGGCAAAGGGGAGTAAGACCCGGTCCCCCATTGCTTGTTGATATACCACATGACTGTGATATTGTATGTAACAACTTGAAGAGGTCCAGGAAACCAAAGATTATTCAGAGAGTTGAGTGATTCAGTCAAAGTAAGCATCTATTTTATATTTATGTGCTTGTATCTCTCTTTGGTGTCCCAAACACCTTGCACTTTTATCCTTCCTGAAACTGCTCCCCAAGGAACGTCTGAGACATACTTTGGTTCCTTTGCCATTTCTCCAGTAAATTACAGCCTTTCTCATTGGTTTTCTGTACCTCTACTTGCAGTCATCCCTACTGACAAAATCTCCTTTATCTATTCCAGTGGAATGGTGTAACCATTCTGAAATAGCAGACTGCTACTTTTTATTAATTTTTTTCATGTTGTTATCCTCCTAATTTATCTTTTTGCTTCCCTGTTTGGTTTGAGAAAGCAGGGATTGTTTGTTTTGTCTGTTAGATGGGGAAAAGGATATGGAAGATTTGTAAGGAGAGGCTTGACAAATCTTGGAAACTCCATGTATTAATTTCCCTCTTATATCAAAAGTTTGAGGACCTAAGTGGCAGATGGGCCAAACAAAACATCCTTATCTAAAGCTGAATTTAAAATTTCAGACTTTATCTCATCAGACAATTTTTGATTATGTACTGCCAGGCATATCTCCTCAATACTGTAGCACTAACAGTAGCCCTAGACACAGTATCTGCATAACTCTTCACACTCATTAAAGCATTTTTGATACCTGTGAAATGATATAAACAATAGAATTCAGATAAGAAACTACCTTCATGGAGACGTATGTATTATTTATTTATTTAATGACATTTGTTGACCAGGAAAGCCCATTGGGTCAGGAACCCATTTTCAGTGGAGGCCCGGGGAGAAAAGCTCCATAGACATAAAATGTTAACCCCGTTATTAATATACAGGGTAAGCAGTACAGAAACAGTACAAAAAGATCCACTGTTATAAGATATACAGTTATTAGTATATAAGAGAAATTGAGACAGAAGCAGTACAAACACTGAGATATGCAAAGGGGTACTAACATATATACATTCTAATTACAGAAGACTTATTTACATTTATTCAATTCACATGAAAGTAATCTAAGACCCTAGTATAGTTTAATATCTATTATAAAATGTAGAAATTAGAGAAACGTGTCATACTGCTTGACGTTGAGGTCTCCGATGGGGTTGAGAGGTTTATGTTATTGAAGTTAAGGGGAGGGTTGGGTTTATGCTGTAGTTCACAGGTACAACTTGGATTGTTTAAAAAGTAGGTTTTTAATGCTGTTTTAAAGACCACTTAGGGAGTCAAGCTTAGTGATAGATGTGGGAAGGCTATTCCATAGTTTGGCAATGCTATGAGAATATAGGCATAGTCCTGCTCTCTTACTGGGTTTGGCAACATGAAGTAGGGTTCTCTCTGAGGAGCAGAGGGTTCGGGTAGGGGTGTATGTGTTTAGGATGGATTGGAGTGATAAACATCTATTTGGTTGGAAGATTAGCTTATGGACAAAAGTTAACTCAGTATGGTAGAGATAGTGGTGAAATTCTAGCCAGGACAGGTTTGAGATAGCATTGCAGTGATGAAAACGGTTGGGTATGCTGGAGGCAAATTTTGATATTTTGTAGCAGCATGATTCCAGCTTATGATAGAGGGATGTATAGATATTGGTGAAGATGGGACTTCCATACATGAGGGATGGGATAAGCAAGATATTAACTAGTTTTATCTTAGTTTCTTTGTCGAGGTTGAGTTTATGTCTGTATAGTTTGCCTAGTTTGAAATGGGTTTTCTTTATTGTACTGAGTATATGTTATTCAAAGGAGAGTTTATCATCAATTATTATTCCTAAAAGGTTTGTGTATTTCACCTGTTCTATTTTAGTTTTGCTGTGTGAAAGTACCTTAAATTCTGTGCCTGGGGGTTTTGATGAGAATAATAGTAGTTACGTTTTTTGGGGGTTCAGCATTAATTGGGCATCATTTAGCCAGGTTTCTATGGAGGAAAAAGCATCTTGGGTGATTTTCTGGAGGTTAGTGAAATTGTTGGAGGAGGAGATGATGGCTGAATCATCAGCATATTCAATCAATATGCTTTGTTGGGTGGCTTTATTTAAATCATTAATGAATACATTAAAGAGTAATGGTCCTAGAATGGACCCTTGGTGAACACCTGTGTTGTTTGCTAGGTATTCCGATTGCTGGTTTTGCCATCTGACTGACTGCTATCAGTCAGGTAGGAGGAGAACCAGATAACCACACTTTGAGAGCATCCAAGTGTCTCTAAGTGTTGCAAAAGCTTAGATGTGATACTGTGTCGAAAGCTTTTGATAGGTCCAAAAGGAGTACAGAGGTAGATAGGCCAGAATCAAGAGCTTTATTCACAGTATCAGTGAAGGAGAGTAAAGCTGTGGTTGTGCTATGACCTGGATGGAACCCATGTTGGGTAGGAGCTAGGAGGTTGTTGTTAATGAGGTGGTTTAGTAGTTGGGTTTGTATACATTTTTCCAGGATGTTCGATAGTGGAGATAGACTGGAGATTGGCCGGTAGTTTGAGAGATCATGATTATTTCCCCCTTTATGTAGTGGGATAATAATGGATTTTTCCATAGCTGTGGAATGTAAGATTCAGTGATGGAATGATTGATGAGAATACTGACTGGATGAGCTATGGCTCTGACTGCGAGGTGTAGGTATTCTGGTGGTAGTTTATCAGCAGAGAGTGAGCAGGGCTTTAGTTTGGTTAGGAGTTTTAGAATTTGGGATGTAGGTACAGGTTGTAGTGAGAAGGGTGGGTTGGATGGTATACAGTTTGAGGGGGCTGTAGAGTGTTTAGTGGTGGATATGGGGTTTGTTTGTGTGGTATTTTTGATATTAGGGTTAGTTTTTGAGGATGGATCCTTGATTAGTTAGCGGATGGTTTCAATGAAGTGGGAGTTAAATGTTTGTGTATTTGGTAAGGGTCTTTGTCTAGAGAGGGAGATGGGGTTTGAATGTTGCCTGGGTTAAGAAGGGAGGATACAGATTTGCAGAATTTCTTTGGGTTATTACTTTGGGAGGATAGTTGTGCATAAAAGTAGGATTTTTTTTTATCAGTTATGATAAGTTTTTTTGCAGTATTTCTAAGTTTTTTGAAGTTTGGTTCATCTTCTATAACTCTACATTTTTCCAGGTTTTCCAGGCTTTGTCTCTTAATAGGAGGGATTGTTTGGTATACTTACTTAACCAGGGGGCATGGTTTGATTTTGTTCACTTTATGCAAAGAGGTGCTTGGCCATTTAATGTATTAAGAAAGATATTGTTGAAGTAATGTACAGCATCATCTAGGGGCAGTGAGTTTAGTGGGGACCAGTTGTGAGTTTGCAGGGTGAATATGTTTTGGTTAAAGTTGGTGAGGTTTCTAATAGATTTATATGTGTGGGGTTTGGGGATCTGTAGTTGGGTTCTATAGGTAACTGCAGTTAGGTGGTCACTTAGCATATTTGAAAGGGTACTGGTACTGGCATAGTAGTGGGGGTGGGATACAAGTATCCAATCTAGTGTAGCTTCAGGTCGGGTGTTTGGTGCACGTGTAGGCTCTGTGATAAGTTCTGTGAAACTATGGAGATTAATGCTAATATTAGGAGCTTTGGAGCTTAGGTTTTGCCAGTTTATGTTAGTGTCCTCTAGTATGATAGTTTCCTGGGAGATATTTTGATTAATCCAATTTAGGAAGTCTTTTAAGTGGGGGATGTTTTGACCAGGGGGGATATAGATGGTGATGATACAGAGTTGTTTGTTGGGGTTTATATGGCGGGATGTTATTAGGATTTCCATATTATTAAAAGTAGGTACTGGTTTGGGGTGTTTATTGTTAATGAGCCCTTATAGACTAGGACTACACACCCTCCTTTTTTTGGTTTCTGTCATTACGAAGAATGTTATAGCCTGGTGGAAGGATTTCAGTGTCAGATATATGTGTTTTTAGCCAGGTTTGAGTTACTGCTACTTTAGCAGGTGAATGGTGATGTAGCCAAGACTGGAATCCAGTAAGTTTGTTACAGAGGCTTTGTGCATTAATTGTAACAAAGAATAAATCATGGGGTTTAGGGGACTGAGTATAACTTAGTAGGTCATTTGGTCCAGGATTGGGGTGAACATCTCCACATTGTGGTATTACTAGGAGGAGATGAAGTATTATCTGTGGCTGAAATGTTTCTATTATAGATAGTAGTGGGTAATGTGCTAATTTCAGTTTAGTGTTAAATGGGGTGCTATGTGGTTTGGGTGGCCATAGGGTGTTGTTTGCTAAAAGGGATGATGAGATGTTGGAGTAACTTTTTTATGTTGTGTGAGAGTAATTTGTGTTGAGGATGTTGAAGAAGATGCTTTTATTTTAAGGTGAGATGTGGTTGAGAGGGATAGTAGGAGTAGTATTGTAGTTAGGAGAAGTAAGATTATTAAGACTCTTATTACGTGGTACATAATAGAGTTATAAGTACACTAGATAACTGTCTCAAAATTGTACATACAAAAAAAATTTCACATATGACTTTGATAGCTGGTTTATTTATTCAGAGCTTCCCTGTGTCTGGTTTGGACATCTGTGACTACAAGACCTTGGATTGCATCTAAAGCCATCTGTGGACCTGCAAAGCTGATATAAGTTTTTTTTTTCACTTTCTGTCAGTGCTATTCAATAGTTCTGTGATACATTTATTAATTTTTTGACTTTGTCACTGTTTTTCAGCCTGCACTTGTTAAAGAAACACCATCTGTTTATTACTGTACTACCCTTAGGTTGTTTTAACAGTATTCTGATATTTCCTAACTTCCTCTGATACTGCAAAAGCTGTTCTGAGTTTGCGCACATTTTATGTATTTGGGAACATTTCTCAGGGTTTGTGAACTTACTTTCAAGGATTTCTGGTACTGCAGGAGTTATTTTTATTGTAAGGGATTTGTTACTACACTTGATCTCAAAATCAGTTTGTTTTACATTAAGAGGGCTTTAGTCTGCAATTTGCTGGGAGCAGAGGGCTGATTCAACCCATCCAAGTTGGGAATTGCTGGTGGAAGGCTTATTGTGCGTTTATCTGATTGTCATGAGGGCTTAACTGTGTACAAGTCTTTCATCCAACTGGAATAAAATCCTCATGTTTGCACATCATGTAAATGCAGCTACCCATGTCTTGTATATATGTAAACCTCTCCAGTTTAAAATCCTCTATATGAAATGCCCTCCATAGTCTCCCACTGTTCGTAGCTGCTCATAGAGCTTCCAGTTTGCACAGAGGGAAGCACCACTGCAGGTCATTCTATAGTATGCTACTAAACACTCTCATTTACACCTTTAAATGACTGTCCCTTACTCCTTCCCATCTACTAAGGATCTGGTATAATGGATAGGCAATTTCCTGTCATCTCTGTTTCTGGCCTGGTGGATATAGGCATCCTGAGGCAGTGTAGTAACTGCCTCAGGTTCACTAACAACCATTTAATTAACCATTTAGAACAGACAAACAGATTGTGTGAGAGATGTAGATACACAATGTCACTGGAGGCAAAGCCCTCACATACATTCATGGAAAATGTAAACGAGGTTGTCAGCGTTACACTCAAAACACTCACTACCAGCACTAAGGAACAAACACATAGACCCACATATACCGAGGTACTCACATGTAATCTTCCCAAACCTACAAAACCTCCTAAAATCATCAATCAGTGGCCCTATGCACATTCAAATAAACAGCACCTCACACAACACATAACTCTGAAAATCATAGTAGCACCTCTTCCAAGCCCATAAGGCAAAACATCACACAGCCAAACATTCTGGTCATTAGGGGTTCCAGTATAAGACATTCTGATATATCTCTTACCATGCTAAACAAGGACAAGATCACAGTGAGCTGTCTGTCTGTAGTTAGGATCCACCAGATCACTCATGCACTTAGGTCTTTAAACCACAAGTACTAGTATAACACGGTCATAGTCCATATGGGTGTAAATGACCTAAGATGTACCTCACTGGACTATACAAAGAAAGACATGATGGAGCTCTCTGAATATGTGTCCCAGGCAGATATGAATCTAGCCTAAATTAGCATTCTACCTTTATCAATGATGATGCCACAGTACCAGAAAAAAATTATTGACTTCAACAATTGGCTTAATTTCTTGTGTCACAACAGGGGAATCCAATATCTGTCAGCCTGGGGAGACATGATCGACAAACCATGATGCTTTTCCAAGATGGCTTGAACTTGTCACCACTTGGCTTCTGGATACTGGCACAAACCGTATCTATTCCCAGGTGCCCTTTTTAGGCCATGCCAAGTTAAATCCTGCGAAATAACAAAAATCACTCATGACCAGCTAGAAGTACTGCTGCTCAATGTTAGCAGTTTAAATAAAAAAACAGCACTTCCTGGAAGGACTCTTCACTGTGGAAAATACAGTCATATGTGCAGTCATGGAAACATGGTTCAAAACCATGGAGAGCACCTTGGCTAACAAAGGCTACAATGCCTTTCATATATTTCAATCATCCTCAGCTCAGGATAAAACAAAGGGAGGAGGTGTCTCAATATTCATAAAGGACAAGTACATTGCTAGACTGGTCCAACAACATGACTCACGTGAGATGCTCCATGTCCAACTAACCATAGGTGTGACCCCCTATCATATCCTTGCTAGCTACAGATCCCTTAACATTAGTCTGGAAAAACCACACCTCCTACCAAAACATACTGGAATCTCATAACATTCAGCCTAACACCATACTTATGGGTGACTTCAACTACCCTTCCATATATTGGGAGATTATATGACCCATAATTCACCTGCACAGAGGTTTTTGGACTTTGTCAACACAAACACCCTGGAGCAACTAGTTAGCTCTCCAACAAGAGGTACAAATATCCTAGACCTGGTATTCATGAACCTGGGGAGATGCTGCTCCCTCCCATGCATTAACTCCTCCCTGGTAAGATATGACCACAAAATAATCTCCTTTAGTATTAAAACTAACAGAACCCCCATCAAACTCCAAACCTGTTAAGAAATTTGCTAAGGCCAATTACCTCAAACTAAGTGACAGCTTATTAAACTTTCAAGCCCCTCTAAACCCAGATTACACTTAGACCTACTCTGTGCACAAAAGGGTCTATGTTAAATAACATTACATGGTCGAGACCCGACACCCCCCCTACTTAAATATACCAATTCTGAGACCACACTTCAGTGCAAAAAAGGGAAATTCTCCTTATCTGCACTGTACGGTGCCATTGAAAGTCTATCTTCGAGCACTCAAAATTTTGAATGTTTGGTCTCAACCACGTAATGTTCAAAATTTTGAGCATTCAAAGATTTGACAGGTACCCGCACAAAAGTACTGTGCCACCACATTTGTAGATGCATAGAGGAGGCAGCATTTGTCTGAGTCAAACCTATGATTACTGGAAAAAATAAACCACCCTGGTGGACCCCTAGCATAAATAGGCTAGTCAACAAAAAAGGAAAAAAATCCTCCCAAAGCCAAGAAGGAACAGACAAAGCAGTGCAAAAAAACACACTCACCAGTCTAAAAAAAAATTAGAGAGCTGATCAAATCTGCCAAAGCAATCTATGAGGCAATGATAGCCTTATGGCTATGAAAGATAGCCATAAGACTTACTTTTTTTAATATTGTCTGTAACCTCAGGGGAAATGCTCAGCAAAGTGCCGAGTTAATCATGAATGGCAACACTTACACCCAGCCTGAAACTATAGCAAACCTGCTGTCCAACAACTGAAACTTCTCCCGTCCATCACCTCTTACCACACCCAAAGAAATGCCAGCAACCATCCCCCTACTAGTCACTAAGAGGGGACAGGTCCTTACTATGATTTCTAAAGCCAAAAGAACAGCTTCCATGGGTCTAGACAACATTCCAGAATGCTTTGAAAATGCAAAATCTATCAGAACCACTAGAAACCCTCTTTAGCCACAGCCTCTGGACAGGCTTTGTCCCAGAGGAATGGAGGACTGCAACAGTCATCCTTCTGCAAATGGGGTGCCCATCAACTGACCCAGGGAACTACAGACCCATAATCTTGACTAATCTTATCTGTAAGGCCATGGAGAGAATTATCATGCACCTGATCAATAACAACAGAGGAAATCTCCAAAGACTGGACCAGCGCCAATATGACTTTGTCAATGGGGAGGTCTTGCCTACTCTGTCTGGTGGACTTCTTTGAGAAAGTTACCAGGGCCATGGATGAGGGTAATATGTTACACACCACTTATCTAGATTTGACCAAAGCTTTTGACATAATCCCTCACTCAGGGATCATAGATAAACTTAATTGAGTTAGGCATAAACTCCTACATTGTCAGATGAATAGCAAACTAGCTCACTGACAGGACACGTGTTGTCCTGAGAGGCAAATCCACTTCTGATAAGAAACCTATTATTAGCAGTGTCCCACAGGGCTCAGTGTTGGGAACCCTCCTGTTTGATATATACTTCTCTGAAAGGAAGGCCAATGTTGGGGGCCTCTGGCTCACCAAGTTTACTGTTGATTGTAGGCTGAGAGCAATAATTGAATCCCCAAGCAATGCTGACATCCAACAAACAGCCCTAAAAATGACAAATAATTGGTGCCAAAACCATGGTCTGAAAGTAAGTGCTAAAAAATGTGTAATTAGGCCCTTTGGTAAATCAGATATTCTTGCAAATTATAATATTGATAGCACAGCCCCCCCCAAAAAAGTAGACCCAGTGGTGAGAGACCTAGGAACACAGATACATAGTAGCCTAAACTTTGACCATCAGGAAACTACAGTAGTCAGGAAATTCTTCTGTGTGGCTCAACTTATAAGAAAGGCATGGCATCAAGGTCAAAGAAAGTCATAGTGCCATTGTACTTGGCCCTCATTGGGTCCATAATCAAGTACAATGCTCCCTTCTGCGTGTACCTAACTAGTCACTTACATCAGCTGCAGTGGCCCCAGAGGTTTCTTGTTAAAAAAATACAAAGTGTAAGACACATGTCTTATGCAGACCAGCTAAAGGCTCTATCCCATTACTCTATCTCATATCTTTTATTGAGAGGTGACTTATGCCTGACCTACAAGGCATTCTCTAATCCAGCCTTGATGAAAATGTTACATATTTACAAGAAAAATTATACAAGGGTTACATGTCCTATGGACCTGAACCTTATTTGTGACTCTAACAGAATTTGCTGCAGAGACAGGTTCATATCCCAAAGGCTACATTGTCTATGGAATAAACTTTCCATCTTTGTAAAACAAATTACGTCCCTCACTCTCATCAAAAATAATTTGTATAAATAAATGGGGAGCCATAAATTCACTCCTACCTATGCCCATTATGGACAGAGGCAGTCTGTAACATTACTCACAGATCTAACACCCAAGACCCACTATCCTGATACTACCCCATCCCATATCTGGGGAATTAAGATATAATATTTTTATATCCTGGGTATTATTGGCTAGGCTTGTAAAAGCTCTTGTGCGATTAGCCTAGTAATCACCTATGAACCTATGAACTTATTAAGAATTCTATATGCCAAAGTGGAAGAAGAAAACTATCATTGTAGGTGATTTCAATATTGACTGGCAATCCTGTTCCGGCAACCATCCAACCCATCATGTAAACCTTCATGGCTTCACCCAACTAGTCCAGTCGCCAACCAGGATAAATAAAAACTCCAGCAAGCACACTACCCTGGATTGGATACTAGTCAGTAAGAGCCCCCAGTCATATATAACAGGCTGCTTATCAGATAGCCTCAGTGATCACTCCCCAACATTCCTACTGAAAAAATACCTATACCAAGCTAAACCTGTCGTCTACCGTCAGATACGTAAAAAATAAACTTTAACCCACTCACATTCATCTCATCCCTCAAAGAATGTAACTGGCATCCTCTAAAGTACCTCAGTCTTGATGACGCAGTTGAATTTTTTAATACTACCTTCCTGAGCATCCTTAATTACCATGCCCCCATAAGACTTTCCAGAATCAAAGCACAACCCTCCCCATGGCTACAGAAAACCACTAAGTCTGAAATGAAAAACAGGGATAAAGCCTGGGAGCACTGGCACAAAACCAAGGCCCCCTCAACTAGACAGAAATTCCTAGAACTACACAATAGAGTCAAAAAGCTAATAAAACAGGACAAATTCCAATACTACCAGTCTGCCCTAGACTCCTCCGAACACAGCCCCAAACAATTCTGGTCCTCCATAAACTCCATCCTCCACCCAGGTAAAGTCAGTACCCCTCCTCCTAACATCTCTCACGCCTCAGAAAATATTGCTACCTCATTCAACATACACTTCATACAAACCATACTATCACTAGCTAAACAACACAACCCCCCTCCAACCCACACCTTCAACTACTAATCTCCCCACTGCCTTCTCTTTTTCTCCTGTACCTACCTCCAACATAAAAAAACTCTTAACTAAACTTAAACACACCAAATTAGCAGCAGACAACCTCCCAAGTGAATACCTACAAATCGCAGCTGATGCTCTGGCCTACCCAGTATCCATCTTAATTAACCGATCTCTGTCAGAAAGTTATGTTCCCACACTGTGGAAAGTATTAAATATAATTCCCCTCCACAAAGGCGGACCCTCCACAGAACTAACCAATTACCGCCCCATAGCTATTCTCTCTCCACTCTCCAAAATACTAGAGAGATGCATACACTCTCAGGTCTCAGACTACCTCCTTACTAACAACCTCCTTTCCAATACTCAGTATGGTTTCCCACCAAACCATAGCACCACCACTGCCTTACTCTCCTTTACTAACACTATCCTTCAGCATAAAAACAATGGCTATCTCTCCTCTGCTACTTTCCTAGACCTATCTAAAGCATTTGACATGGTCCCACACAAACAACTTATCTCTGTCCTCAATAACCTATCCTTCTCACAATCAGTCACCAACTGGTTTCAGAGTTACTTGTCTGACCGCCAACAATCCATTGTATGGCAGAATGACATACCTCCCCAACTACCTGTCTCCATAGGGGTTCCCCAAGGATCCATCCTTGGACCCCTACTCTTCTCTGTTTTCACAAATAATCTAGCTTCTGCCACCACACATGGCACACTCATACAATACGCAGATGACTCGACCATCATCTGCTCAGCCCAGTCCCTACCCAAACTGCAAAAAGTCACACAGGAAGCCTTTTCCTCTGTTGAAACTTGGTTATCCAATGCCCAATTAATACTCAACCCAAACAAAACTAAACTACTCATCTTCCAACCCACCAAACATACTCAAAACAACTCTCACTTTAACATCACAGCAAAAGACAACACCACTATATACCCAACTGAACACACCAAATTGCTAGGAGTGGAAATAGACAATAAACTAAAATTTGACATTCACATATCCATGACCATAAAAAAAGTCCACAAAAAACTAGGAGCGTTATACAGAAATAAGCATCTTCTCACCAAAGCAGCAAAGATTTCAATAGCAAATTCCCACCTTATCTCCACCCTACTTTATGCCTCTCCAATATATACCAACCTAAGGCAATGCAATCTAAACAAGCTAGAGACCTGCTACAACAAAATAGCCAAATTCGCCACAGGGGCATCCTACCGTAGTCACCACTGTCTCTCACTTGCTGAACTGGGCTGGCTTGAACTCCCTCACCTCCTTCAATGGTATCAGCTCTCACTCGCCCACAAACTAGTAAACCATCCACTAAATGTCCCATCCCTCCAGAATCTACTCCAACCCTATCGCACCACCAGACCACTAAGATCCAGCAACAAAAATCACTTGCAGATCACTAAAGCCAACAACTCTGCTGGTGAAGCACTATTCTCTTGCACCATAGCCAAATTATGGAACTCCCTCCCACCCACAATTACCTCCATACCATCATGCACCCACTTCAAAACTTTACTAAAAGCGCACCTAAAACATGCTGGCTATGCTCTTGCAACTCCCACTCTAATATCACCCACCTCATGCAACCACTACCTTTCTTTCCACTCCACTAACTACCTTGATTATAGCAAGCTCAGATGCTCATAAGCTTAGTACTTATACAGCAGGAACTTCTTATTTTAACATTTGTTAATGTCTGTTATGTACTTCACAGATAAAGATTCTAGTTGTCTACTGATGTATTATGTTCTTCATCTGTAAATATGTTGTAAGTAATTGCTATATAAATTGTTAATCACTATGTAATCCAATGTAACTACTGTCAGTTTATTTTAACTGTGGAGCTTTTCTCCCCGGGCCTCCGCTGAAAATGGACCTACGTCCAGTCGGACACTCCCAGTCAACAAATATAACTAAATAAATAAATAAAAATAAATAAATAACTAAATAAGAAGCTATTATTTTACTAAATCTATCCAATACCTTTTTGCCTTTGTCCACAGGGGAAGGACTGAAGGATATTAAGAGCTTGTTCCCAGCTAGCAAAGATGTGGATATGGACACAGGGTCAGACCTGAGGTGGGCTGCAGTAGCCTTAGCTATATGGGTTATATCCTTCCAGGGATATAATAGCAAGACAGTGTCCAAAACTTCAGAGGACCTTAAATATGCACACAAAAACTGTCAAGCAGCTTGAGTTGAGCTAACTAAAAGAAAAGTTTGGGCACAAAGTCCTTCAGAGCTTTCCTGCCAGAAGAGAGAGCAAGGCTAAGACCTGAAATGACAATATTAGGAACAACAAAAAATAAATGTCCACACCCTGGCATAAAAAACACACCAAACAAAGGGAGTGGAGGGAGGGAGGGAGTGGCTACTGCAGTAGTGATCATTCAAACATCTACTGTTATGGTAAGTTCAACTTACACAACTGCACTACATTTAACCAGTTGATTGCTGGTGCAGTAGCCTGAGCTATATGGGTAGATTACCATAGCTAACTACATTCGGGAGGTAGAAGGAGAAGAGCCCAGGAACCCTTGGAGAATGCTCCTGGCAAAGATTCATCTGGATCTAGAGAAGGAATCAAGTTTATAGTGCTTTGTTAAAGTATGCACAGAGGAACAAGTAACAGCTTCTAGAATATTTCTAGAATGCAGTCTTTTCCAAAAAGCCATAGGCAAGGGCAAGGCCCTGGTAGAGTGGGCTTTGATCCTGCCTGGAATAGATTTGTTATGGTGAGTATAACAGAAGGTAACAGCCTTAGACAGCCATTTGGAAACAGTCTGTTTTGACACAGGCAGTCCCTTCTTCTTACATTCACAAGAAATAAACAATTGATCTGAAGAGCTAACACATTTAGTACTGTCAAGATAGTACCGGAGTTGTCTGTGGGCAATATGGAGTATCTTTTCTCCCTCATTTTTACTTTCAGGAAAGAAAATGGGGAGATGGATAGCTTGGCTTAAAGTAAACTTAGATGTCACTTTAGGCATAAAGGAAGGATTAGTTTTCAAAGAAACCCAGTCCTTATGGAAAATGAGATAGGGTTGACTCACCATAAGAGCTTGCAACACAGATACCCTTCTTCAAACAAACTAAACTTTACTTTATTTATTATTTATTTAATGAATTACATACTTGTTAATTCATTTTTATTCAGCTAATTTTTGTGAATATGTGTATTGAAATATATATGACTCTATTTATTTTTATGGGCTTACTTAGTTATAAGGCTTGGTGAAAGTAAAGTTCTAGGCTCCAGCTTTATCAAGTGCTTTGCATGTTTAATTGGTGTTCTAATTGATTATAATGATGTCATTTAGTAATTATGGTGTAGTTATATAAGGAAAGTTAATTTGTGTATTGAATTGTCTGATGAAGGAAGGGTATTAACCTTTCCGAAAGCGCTAACATAATAAATCATTTTTGCCTGTTTGTAGCTACCAGTTCATTCGCTGCCTTTTGTGTGGTTCAGATACCCTTCTTGCTGAGGTCAGTGCCATCAGTAAAAGTTTTGCTCATGTTAAGAACCTCCAGCCAGATTAGCTAGTTCAAATGGAGCAAGTGTTAGCTTCTCTAACAAAAAATTAAGATCCTAAGGAGGGGCCAACAGTTAACTTGAAGCCTGTTATGCAAAACCCCTTTCAAGAACATTTTCACATGAGAGGAAACTATATAGGAAGACATACTTAAATAGCCAATAAATGAACCTTGCTAGACCAATTAGAAAGGCCATAGCATCATAGGATCATAGGAGGTTACTAGGCTAAGTGCCCTTACAAGCCTATCCAAGAGTTTATCCCTAAAAAGAAACCTCAGTCAGGACCTGTCACCCCTGTCAGTGAGGGACACAGGTGGAACCCCAGGGACAAATTTGTGCTTTCCCATCCACTCACCAAGTTTGCACTTGAAGAGGGTCAGCGAGATATTCTGTTTTATGTGCATGGGAAGTCTATTCCAGAGACAGGGCAGCCTCTGGAAAACAAACCTGTCTCACCAGCAGGTTTTTTTGATGTTGCATATTAGATTCAGGCCATTTGAGCAGATAATGCACGAGGAGTTAGATTTACAGATATGGAGCATCTGTAGTAGGGCAGAGTCCGAGACTGCCTTGTAGACAAGACACAAATCACCTCTGAGCAGTCTGTATGATACTGAGTAGAGTGACAGTGATTTGAGCCTGTCCACACAGGACAGGTTTTGGAGGCTATGGATTCTATTTGTGAGTTATTTCTGTGGCCTTTCCAGTTGGTGCAGATGTTTGGAGAGGTACATACCAAATGGGACATTATACTCAATTATTGGTCTAATGAGGAGGAGTATAGAAAGGTAATAACCACCTTTTTTCTGGACGCAATGCCTTTACTCATGAGATAAACCAAGTAAAAGGCTTTTATGACCACTGCCGCTATATGATGGTCAAATGTGAGATCGTTATCAATCTGAGAATCAAGGTCTCTCACCACAGTTTGTGTGCTTAGGGGGTTGCCATTGATGTGACAATCAGTAGGGGCCGTGTTTTTGCAGAATAGTATGGCAACACATTTTTGTGCTTTTAGCTTGAGGCCATAGGAACTATCACTCTGACTGGGTGCTGGTTATGTTGTTAGCACCAACTAGAAAAACTTTTCCGTTTGCTAATCTATGATTTTCTATCAGCAGGCTTTCTTGTTTCCATTAGTACCTGCTGCACGTCGTCAGTAAACAGGTACCTAAAAGGAATTAAGACCCTGTCATCCAGGAAGTCAGCTGAATATGATTGATGTTGGAGTGTATCAAACACCTCTATTCTTGTGTGAGTAGAGCTAGTCTGTGAGGAAGATTGTTGCAATTCCTCCTGGTCATTTTTGAAAGAAGGAAGAATCACGGTTGCTTGTGCCAGGAGGCAGTCACCGCAGTGATCTTGGGGGATTCCTTCTGAATCTTAAGAAGTACCCCAGATATTAGTGGAAAGGATGGAAAAGCATGCAGGAACATTCCTATCCAAACAAAAGAAAAGGCATTTGTCTCCCAGGCTTTCCTGCATAGAGTCCAGGAACAGAATCCTGACACTTGATTGTTCAAAGAGGAGGCAAAATGTCTACTTGATGAACTCCCCACAGATGGATCAAATCATGGAAGACTCCTTGATCTAGTTTCCATTCTGAGGGTCTGCCCTAGCCCTGTTCAGCTTGTCTGCAAACAGTTATGCTTTTATGAAATGTAGGATGCCTGCAGAGTGAGACTGTGCTGTGAAGCTATATCCCAAGCTAACACAGCTAATCTGAAAAGGGGGCAGGTTCTGGTTCCCTCCTGATTGTTGATGTACCACATGACTGTGGTATTGTCTGAAACCACTTGAAAAGGTCCCGGGGACTAAAGATGCTTCAGAGAGTTCAGTGCCTTGATCAGAGTAAGCATCTCCTAGATATTTATGTACTTGATTCTGTCCTTGGTGTCCAACATCCCCTGCACTTTTAACCCTATTAAAACTGCTCCCCAAGCAACATCCAAAGCATCTGTGATGACTGCTTTGGCACATGGAGGGAGGGAGAAGGTAAGACCTGGATTCAAGGATATCTGTCTCCATCAAAATATCTCTTTTCTGACAAACCCCAGTACTGGGATTTGAAAAGATAAAAGGTGTTTATGCTGGGACCAAAGAGATTTCTGATACCACAGTATCTTTCTCATGTGGAGTCTTGCCAGAGGTATCATGAGAATTCTAGTTACCATGAGACCCAAAATCATGAGGTATTCTCTCACAGTGACTGAAGTCTGAGTGGAAAACCTTAGAAACAGGTCTAAATAAAGAATTATTTTTTCCAGGGGAAGAAAAGCTCGTTGCGTTGAGGTGTCTAGTTGACAACCCAGTAACACAATCCTGTGAGAGGAAGTCAAGAAAGACTTTTGAATGTTCTCTTGGAATCCCAGCTTGTGTAAAAGATCTCTCACCCAAGAGAGAGATTCCTGACACTTTGGAAAAAACTCTGCAAAGATAATCAAATTGTCCAGATATGAAAAAGTGGATCCCCTATAGCTTGCAATGAGCTGTAAATGGAGCTAGACACTTTGTGAGCACTCTTAGTGCAGTGGATAGCCCAAAGGGTAAGGCAAAGAACTGATAATGTGATCCAGACACATTAAACTTTAAGAAATATCTGAAGTCTGGATGAATAGGGATGTGAAGAAGAACAGGTAGAAACAAAATAGTCTGATCTGGGGAAGGAGAATGACAAAAACAGCAAAAGAAGCAGACTGGAACACGGCCACACTGTGCAGGTTACAAATATTTAATCCAAACTTAAAACACCATATAAAAAGAAAGAAAGAAAAATGCATATAAAACAAGGTAAGACCATTCACATCTACAAACAGATGCTTCATCAGACCACTGAGTAACTGCTATACAGAACTGATTTAAACATGCACTTAAACTGTATAGCCTATCAGAAATTACCTATGCAAACTCCTAGAAACCAAATGAGACTTTAAAGAGACACATTCATTAAGACTATGCCATTTAACAGATCTGTTTTGTTCCTAACATCACCCAAACATCTATTAAAACTCATTAAATGTATGACCTGAAAGGGAAAAAAACATGATCTATACCAGTACTGCTAATATGTTTAGCAAGTGCACTTGTAGTTGCACTCCTATAGATCTCACTGATATGTTCACAAATTCTTTCTCTGAGAGAGTGGTTGGTCTTCCCAACATAAAATGCTGGACATTTTCTACATCTAGCAAGATATACCAAATCCCTACTTGAGCAGTCAGTGTATAAAGTAAAACTAGGCAACCTACTCGAGTGTGGATGTAGAACAGTATTCCCATTTTCAACAAAAGTGCAAACTGTGCAGTTCCTTCAGCTAAAAGTGCCTATCCTCTGTAAGGTCACCTTTTTAGTTGATGTCTGATCATAACATAACATACGTTTCAGATTCTTTCTCCCCTTGAAAGGAGAAATTTCCTCCTACTGCCATCTGTAACCTTGATGAATAATTTTAAGAACGCAGTCCTCTGAAAAATAATTGCTAAAGAGAAAAATGGAGATTCAGACTTTCTGGAAGAAAAAAGGGGCCAGGGTGGGAGAGGGTCACAAGGTCTCTTGAATAGTCATCAGACCCACAGGACTGTCCTTGGTTTTGGGGGATTCAAGACTTCTTTTTGGAACACCATTACCATTTCTTCTTAAACGTCTGTTAACCTGAATTTGTTGAGATGTTTAATCTGTTTTTGTAAAAACTGGATGAGGAGGTAGAAAATATCTTGGATAATCTGATAAATGAGGGCTGTAAAATCTTAAGAGATTTCCCCGTGATCAGCTTGACCTATTCATAACGCCTTTGATTACCTCTGCAGCAGGGTGGCCAAACACAAAATCTCTATCCAAGGGAGCATTTAAAATATCATGTTAACATCAAATGTGAGGTTCTGAGAATGCGGCCATGCAACCTTCCTTAAAATAGTACCAGTTGCCATAGCCCTGGAAGAAATATCAACAGGATTATACACCCACTGAAAACAATGAGTAGTGACAAGCACAATAGAATAAACTAAGTTATTTAAGCAGATTTTTTTCCTCACAAGAAGAAATTGCAGATAAAACATTCTTCATACTTTTGTAATTTGCCAGAATAAACTTTAACATATGAGCCTGACAATTAAACATTTTAAAAATCAAAGTTGCTGAAGTATACACTTTTTCCCATACCTATCAATATTTTCCCATCCTTACCACAAAGAGTAGGACTGGAATTAGCTAAGTGCTTAACAGCAGTGGGATCAACTTCAGCTATAGTTGCTGGGTCAGATTTGGGAATAGTCTATAAAACTGAAGACCAAGGAACTTTATACATCCTAACTGTCTTCAGGAAAATTGCAGGCAGTAACACTCACACATCACCTAAAGCTGATAAAACAGGAGGAATGGGTGTGGGTTCTGAAAATCTTTTTGTGACCACTCATTGCATTTTCTGAGGGACTAAGAAACCTCAGTGCATTCCCACTGAAAACACTGGCACTTTCTAGTAATAGTCTCAATGAAGGAGAAACACCCACAGAGACAATCAGACACTGAGCTCTCCTCTTAGTCAAAATTAGGAATCTGATGAAAAAACTGTATCCATCCCTGCATCTTTCTGTTCAGATTCAGAATCGTGAATGTCTTCAGGAACAGTAGGGTCCCTCTTTCTTTTACCAGAAACTACTTTGCGGGATGGAGCAATAGCCTGAATTAAACCATGAGCCACACCCAGTAAACTACTCCTATCCAAAGAAATTCAAGCAGGAGTAGATACATCCTTGGTTTTCTATTTCTTTTTGACAGTAAAACTGGGGCAACTGTGTTACTAGTAACAGCAGCTGACTCCCAGGAATGGACACAGCATTCTGACACAACAGAGAAACCTTCCCTGTTTCTTCTCCAGGACTGACAAGAGTGGCTCTCCCTTGCCCACTGAAGGGACTCCAACAGCTACAGTGGACATGACTAACCCCCAGTCCATTGTGGATGTAGGCGCAACACCAGAGGGATCTGGTGAAAAAAAGATGAGTGGTCTGCGGTACAACAGTTGGTGACAACAGAGTCACCCACCCGAAAATGAGGAAAACTTATAGACTGCTATGGTAGCAAAGACTGTTTGCTTAACTCTTTCTTTTTGTGGCTGGAAGAAGGACTGGCCATGGGACTGGTAGTCTGTTCCATGGTCAAGACAAAAATTATGCCTCTTTCCCAGAGAAGGCAAGTAGCAATTACCAGAAAAACTACCAGTCTCCAAAAGTTACTTTTTTGACAGAAAAAAACACAGTAAAAAGCATTTTACAGCACTATATCAGCCACACAAAGGACAAATAGACACAATTTCTCCACAGAAAATAAGTTTTAAGTTCATTTACACTACTTTTAAACTGTCAGAAGAAAACAGGTGCTCCATTTAAAAGTACAGTCCCTTAAGACACAACACTTCTAGTTTTAAAATAACTTTCCTAAGAGAAAAATAATAAAATATCAGTAAAATTAAGAATTGGAAGTTTTTTCCCAAAGGGAGCTTATTAGCCCAGTAAAAGAAAGCACAAGTCAACTATCATCCTTGAAAGCCTCAGAGAAGTGTACTCTTTGGCAGCAGTAAAGCTCTGGGCAGCTTCACAACCAAACTTGCCCTGAAGATTTGGAAGCTGGCCAGCTGTTCTATCCTTGGCAGAATATATTCCATATAGCTAAGGCTACTGCAGCAATGATTAATATGAGGAACACGTTATATGACAGCTGTTAGAAATGACATAATTGATGGATGATATTATCAGTGTGTTTGAATGAAATTAATAAGGTTAAAAAGGAATACAGCACTAAGAGGACTACAGCCCTCCACCTGTCACATTCAAGTAATAAACCTTACATTATATTTGTTCAATACATCATTATGGTGTGATAAACAATGGTATTCACATGGGTAGAATGTACACCTTATTGAATTTGAATATTTGACTGACCAACTCACATTCTCTTCACCCATGTGCCAACTACGATGCTACAGATGAAGTTATGCAAAAGTTGTCAGAAATCACACATTTGAAGGGAATGTTGCAACAATGTGGGAAGAATAGAAAGCAATATTAGACAGATTGTAGTAACCAGGGTTCACCACCCTCTAAATACCTTAAGGGCAAGTTAAATATCACAACAGGAGCATAATAAGCAATGGAAGGTGTTACAGTTAAATTAATGATTTATAATTATGGTTATATCATTGTCATTCCTTGAGGGTAGGCTCACTCACATGATAGTTATCAAAACATTAACACAATATCTATGTATCTAAGACTGATGCAAGGTTCATAGGTTCATAGGATGTTACTAGGCTATCGGCCCTAGGGCCTAAACAAGCCAAGCCATAACAATTCCCTGGATATTTCTTCCCGCAATATTTACTTCCCTGGACCCCTGTCTAGCAGGGCAACTGACGTGATCCCTGGGGTGAATTTCCTATCTCCCATCCAATTGTCAAGGTTCCTTTTGAAGAGCGCCAAGGAGGCACTCTGCTTGACATGTATGGGCAGTCTATTCCAGAGTATGGGGAGTCTCTGGGTCAGGAACCTATCCCCTCCAGCATGTTTTGTTCATTGTGATGACAAGGTTTAGATCCCTGGAGTGTGTGGCTCTGAGGGATTGGGATTTCTTTAAGTGGAGTATGTCCAACAGCTCAGGCTTTGACATGGCCTTGTATGTTAAGCAGAGATCACCTCTGAGTAGACAATATGACACAGAGTATAGCTGGAGTTTTTTTAGACAGTCAGTATAGGGCATCTGCTTTAGGCCTGTGATTCTTTTAATGAGGTATTTCTGCTGCCTTTCCAGCTGTTGCAGATGTCTTGTGAGGTACATACCAAACGGGGCATTGCACTCTATAATGGGTCTAATGAGGGATGAGAACAGTGGGACAATGACCTCCTTTTTCCTGTAAGAAAAGCCCTTAGTGATGAGGTGTGCCACACAGAAGGATTTCCTGACTGTTATGGCGATGTGGTTATTGAAGGCGAGACGACTGTCCACCTGTGTCCCTAAGTCTCTCATCACATTCTCAGTGTTTAGTGTATTGCCACCTATGTGGTAATTCATGGGTACATGGTTTTTACCAAAGGGGATAACTATACATTTCTTGGCATTAAGCGTGAGCCCATGGCTCTGGCACCAAGCATCTGTTTCTGTAAGGCCCTTTTGCAGAATATCCACATCATTTGGGGATTCAATAATGGCTCCCAGTTTGCAGTCATCTGTGAACTTTGTTAGCCAGAGTTCCTTAGTGTTGGCCTGTACTTCAGAGAAGTAGATGCCAAACAAGAGCGGTCCCAGGACTGAACCCTGAGGTACTCCACTTGTCACTTGTCTGGAGCTGGATTTGGAGTCGGCTACTTTTACAGTCTGGGTTCTGTCAGTAAGCCAGTTGGCAACCTACCAAGTGACGTAGGGATTTATACCCAGATTAGTAAGTTTATCTATGATTCCAGAGTGGGGGATGGTGTTGAAGGCCTTGGCAAGGTCCAGATAGGCTGTGTGGACCACTTTACTCTCGTCCACAGCTCTGGAGACTGATTCAAAGAAGTCAGTCAGGTTCAGGAGACAAGATTGGCCCTTCACGAACCCAAACTGGGTGGGGTCCAGTGTTTGAAAGTTGCCAGTGTCTTTGTTTATAAGTTCCATGATAATGCGTTCCATGCCTTTGCAGATCAGACTCGTCAGACTGATGGGACAGTAGTTCCCGGGATCCAAGGTGGATCCCCTTTGTGGAGTGGGATAACTGTAGCTGTGCACCACTCAGTGGGCATGAAGCCTGAGGTGAGGCTATGATTAAACATGATACTTAGGTGAGATGCCAGTTCATTTTGTAGTTCATGTAGTACACAGCCCGGGATGACATTTGGTCCCATGGATGCTGTATTCCTAACTTTGGAGAGTGCAGTTTCTACCTGTATGGCTGTGATTACCGGAATTTGGCAATCTTTTGGTATTGAGATGGGCCCTTTAGGGGGTGAGAGGGGAGGTGAAGTTGGCATTAAATTGATCTGCCAGGATATTAGCAATATCCTTGGGATCAGTATATTTAATGCCATTATGTTGTAGCTCAGAGCATATCTGAGCATTGCCATTTAGATTCTTGACATAACTATAGAATTGCTTGTGGCTGTCTCTGGAATTTTTGGTGATTTTATTTTCGTAACTAGCTTTGGAGGATTTTATGAGGGATCTCAGCTTCTTACTGAGGCTGGTAAGGGAGTTTTTTGCATCCTAGGATTTTCCTCTTTTCTGCAACAGTTTCTTTCTTCTGTTGTATAGTTTATTTATGGCAGGGGACCACCAGATTGGCTTCCTTTTTTTGGAGGAGAGCGTCTTGGTTCTATTTGGGATGGCACGATTCATGCACAAGTGGATGTGCTCGTACAGCGCCTTAGTGTAGGACGCAGCAGTCAAACTTTCAGTTCTCGTTTCCATGGGTGTCATGAAGTTTCTCACTTTTGACTTGAGCAGCATGAAGTTGGCTTTGGAGAAGTTTTTTACGGAGGTTTCCTTACTGGGGGGTGGGGGTGGGATGTGGATGTCAAGGGCGATTTGCTTATGGTCAAACCTAACCAATGAGGAGGTGACCACTGGTGTGGAGCATCTATGTCACATGTTGGTAATGACCAGGTCTAGGATATTGGAGCCCCTGTTGGGACAATGGATTAGTTGATCCAGGGCGTTGGAATTTTTGAATTCCAATAACCGTTGGGAAAAGGTGTTGGTACTCGAGTAGTTTTCCCAGTTAATGGCAAGATAGTTGAAATCACCCAGTAGTAGGGTGTTTGGATGTATCTTAATACTGTCCAGTATGTTTAGAAAGGTATAGTGAGAATCTTGTGGCATGGTGGGGGATCTGTAGCAAGTTACAATTTGGATTGCAGTCTTACGTAGTGTTAGTTGCACCTGGAGAACTTCAGATGCATTGTGTTGGGCAACTAGCCTGGAGGTGTGAATATCCTTGGTGAATATAGACACTCCTCCACCTTTAGTGTTTCGGTCTTGGTTTGGTGGCTGGAAGGTAGACATTACTGGAATGGAAACTGTGCCTGTGTAACTGATGTGCTCAAGATCAATACAATATCAAGTGACATCACAGAAGAACTTATGCCGCATGTGTCTGACAGCTCATAGTTGAATGGAATGTTCAAAAGGGGTATCACAAAGGTAATGAAATAGGTATTGAGCTGGATGGAGGTGTATGGCAAAGTAATATATTAGTAAATGAAGTGTAACCCATCCCTTTCATAGTCATATTCCCCATATCAGTGCATTATCCAGGGTTGTAAGTAAGGCTGTCTGCATGGGGTCATAAGTGAGACATATCAGGTAACTGTGCACCATTTGCAGTTGCAGACTAGTATCAACAAATACAATTTAAAGGATTTCAGTTTTTACTTCTTTTTCTGGTAAACAAGAAACAGCTTTATTGAAATAAAAGCTGTCGACTCACTATAACTCTACAACTGTGTTGTCTGTTTTCATCCTTCATCAACTGATGGATCTTGGAGCCAACTTTGGATCTAGATTCAGCCACTTCATTAGGCCTTAGGCTCCATAGATTGTGCTCCTCTCCTTACACATAACCCTCTCTTCTCCTTAGTTACCTCAAATCGAGTTTGCCCTCTATTTTCCTAACCAATATGTGTCAGAGGACATCCAACTATTAACATATTCTAAAACAAGTGGTATACCAACTAGTTTAAAGACAGAGAAGGAGATGAAGGAGAATGGAGTTCATACAGCAAACCTGACAGGAAATATCCCCTCAGGGCATACTAGGAGCTTATAAAATAGAAAGGGGGCTGGAGGGTTGGATGTTGAGGAAGGACGAAAGCAGACAACACAGATGCAGTGTTATGGAGAGTACATAACATATATCTGATGTGATCTTTTTGTCCATTCCTCAACTGATGGGACAGAGTCTCCAGCTAGAGAAAACCTAAATGGTCCTCAAGGAAGTATATTTCTGAGTACAGTGGAGCCAGATGCTGACCTATTCCTAGATAAAATGTCCAGTTTGTAATGAATTATAAAAGTATGAGCATTGGACCATGTAGCAGCTGCACAAATGTTATCTATCTGGACCAAAAAGCAGTTGCTCTGGCCATAGATCTGGTGGAATAGGCCTTAGATGGTTTGGGCAATGTCACTCCTTTATTCTTATTGATAAAAGAAATGCAATCAGTGAGCCAACTAGCTAAGTTTACTTTAGAGACTGTTTTGCCCAATTTAGCTTTGGAAAAATAAATAATTAATCTGATTTTCTGAAATCTTTAGTTTTGTGACTATATAATTTAAGTTGTCTATGAACATCCAACAGGTGCAGTATGTATTTTCCCTTGCTGGAAAAACTCAGAAAGAAAATGGGTAGATTGATGGACTGGTTAATATTGGTAGGAATGAAAGATTAGTCCAAAGGGATTCCCTGTCCTTATGAAAAGTCAGATATGGTGGCTGGGAAGTAAGCACCAGGAGTTCTGATACTCATCTAGCCAATGTAACAGTGACCAGAAAAAGGGTTTTCCATGATAAGAACTTTTACTCTGCCTTGGCTGAAGGCTGAAAGGGAGGTTGAGTCAAAGCTTGAAGAAGAACATGGAGGAGTGGGATTTTTAGTAGGAAGCTGAAGTGAAAAGGTACCCTTAAGAAAGGCTTTACACAATTTCAGACAGGCCAAAGAAGAATGTTTTTTTGTCTAAGTAAAAATTATAAATGGCAGCAAGTTTGGCCTTAATTTTCAAGTAACTAGCTCCATTATTTAAAATGGAAGCAAGAAAGTTGAGAACAGCTGGGATAGGAGATTAAAAGAGGTCTATTTGTCTTTGGACAGCCTAAATAGAAAATCTTTTCTATTTGTTCTTATAAATATTTCTGGTTCAAACTTTCTGGGATGATACAATGATGTGAGGGACTGGGGACAAAAGCCTTGATCTTCTAGCAATCATTGGAAGTGAAAAAACCTTGTGGTCAACTTGAAGCTTCGAATATTCAGGTGAGGTGTCCTGGATGGGTGAAACAGAAGGTCCTGAGAAGGATCCAGCAGTCAGGGATGTTGAACTAGATGAGGCTACAGGAAGGGGAACCACATTTGCCAAGGCCAGAATGGAGGAATGAGGATTACCTTGCTCTTCTGCTGAAATTCTTTCTGGAGAAACATGGGGCTGCGAGGGGTGGGAGGAAAGACATATAGAAGACTGGGGTGCCAATCATGAATGACAGAGTCTCTCGATGACTCTCCTTCTCGAGGGATCAGGGCAAAGTACCTGCTGCACCTGGAACTGAGGGGAGAAGCAAAGAGGTCACAGCATAGCATGGTTGTCCCCACTGGCGAAATATCATTTTCGCCAGTGAATGATTGCAAGATGACTGGTGCAAAAGTAAAATGGACCTGCTCAGTTTGTCTGCCAGCAAGCTGAATTTCCCCAGAATAGGCATTACCAATAGAAAGCAGCTGGAAGAGATAGCTCATTGTCACACTCTTCTTGCCTCTCAACATAGGGGGTAGGACCGGGTTCCCTCCTGTCTGTTGATGTACCTAATTACTGACACATCTGTCTGAATACCAACCATCCCATAGAGAGAGAACATCTTGAAACACCTGCAACACCAACAGGACTGCTCTCATTTCTAGAATATTGATGTGAAGATCATCATCTATCTGAGACCACATGCCCTGGACTGTCTTTCCCAAATAATGCCCCCCATCCTAGTTGGGAAGCATCTGTTGTCACCATGGCCTTGGGTAAAGGGAGAATAAAGGGGTGGTCCAGATAAACTTCTTCTGCATGAATCCACCAGAATATGTGTTTGCAAATATTTGTAATTCAAACAGATGCCATCAGAAGATGGCCACCTACTGACTTTTGTACCACAAGGGTCCATTGTAAGTACCCTAATGTCAAACCTTGCTAGAGGTACCAGTATTGAAGCTGCCACTGATCCATGGAGCTGTTACCCCAGCCTGGCTGGAGGGAAGGGAAGAGAAAGAATGTGTAAGGCCTGGTTCCATCGATTGTTTAATCTTGTCTGTGGTAAGCTTGTGGTTTGTGTCACCATATCCAGACAAGCACCGATGAATTCCAGGGCTTGAGTAGGGGAGAGCTGAGACTTGGCATAGTTTACTGGGATACCCAGTTGAAGACACATATACAGCAAGTAATCCCTGACTTGAATCAGTAGAGGCTTGGTGGAAGCAGAAAGGAGCCAGTCTTCTAGGTAAGAAAATACCCGGAATCTATGCAGTCTCAGTTGAGCTGCAACCATTGCTATGCACTTGGTGAACACATTGAGGGCTGTGGTGAGGCCAAAAGGCAGATCTTTAAATTGACAGTGACTGGTTCCCTGGCAGAAGTATTTGTATCTCTTGGAGCACCTCAGTATCTTGATATGGCAGTATGTATTCTGAAACTCTATAAAGCAAATCCAGTTGTCCTTCTCAACAGTGGTAGAATGGACTGAACCATGACCATCCGGAACTTCAAGTGTTTTACAAACTGAATTAGATTGCTAAGGTTCAAAATTGGTCTTAGGTCCCCTGTCTCTTTGGTACTAAAAGGAATCTTGAATAAGTTTCAGATCCTTGTAGGTTTGGGGGAAAACACTTGGATGACCCTTTGTCAGCAGCTTTTTTATTTCTATGGCAGCTGCTTTTCTTTGGCTGGGTGGAACATCAGAGATTCTTTTGTTCTGTTGTGCAGGTAGAAGGGAAAATGGTATGTAATAATCT
Organism: Protopterus annectens; assembly: GCF_019279795.1. Classification (NCBI taxonomy): domain Eukaryota; kingdom Metazoa; phylum Chordata; order Ceratodontiformes; family Protopteridae; genus Protopterus; species Protopterus annectens. The sequence goes on along the minus strand of NC_056744.1, from coordinate 1,609,416,524 downwards.
CTGGATATTATACTCTGCATTCAGGTGTCTTTGATAATGGCTGTCTAGGGTTCTGGGTACAGAGATAAGTGCCCCACCCAGACTGACTCCAGAGTACAGCAGTTGGGCAACCCTACAGGAGCACTAAAAGGGCTTCTCAGAAAAAAGGACCTCTGAAGCCCTAATGTTACGAGCTACCTCTGCCATGCGGGCAATATCTTCCATTAGACATCCCCCCTTCTGCCACAGGGGGAATCTGTCTCCATAGGAGTCCTGGGAAAAAAACTTGTGTCTTTTGGAGCCATATCTTTCTGCCTCCTCTATGGTTCCTAGAGAAGTTAATTTAAGTGGTAGAGAAACATATCCCTATGGCAGATAATGTCTTCCTATCCTGCTCACTCCTTAGTGAGTGTCTCCTTTACCTTAGGGCCAAACAAGGTGGATCCATCAAAAGCAGCATTGCTTAATGAAGACTTGAAGGACTCTATAAAGTCAAAAAGGTCCCTCCAGGCATGCCTTCTTACAGCAATTCCTGAACCTGTGGCTCCCAAAGCTCCCTCTGAAATATGAGAAGTCAGTCTCATGGAAGCATCCAATAGGGACTGGAGATGATCAGTTGTGAAAAAAACATCTTTTTGTCCTCCACAGACATGGATCCTGAGATGGTACTGGAAAACATTTTGATCAAGTCCCTCTGAAATGTCATAACATGTGACAAATAATTCAACAACCTAAGGGCAGAGGACACTGAAGCATAGGCATGCTTCACAAATCTGTCCAATGCCCTAGGTTTTTGTTAGGAGGATGGACAGAAGAACTCCATTCCATGAGTTCTTACTTGGTGGCTGCAGCAGCCACCACAGTATCTACTGTGGGACCCTTGTTCCAATGAGCCCTATCCTTCAATGCAATGGCGGTATTTGTCTGATCTTTTGGGAATAAGCTCCATGACAGCTTGATCCTTCCAAGCCCTGTGGGAGATGTGGTCTGCCATGTCATCTAGTGGGGGAGACTACCCAAAATGTAGTTGAGCCAACTTCAAAAGCCTCAAGAAACACTGATTCCGCCTGGGAAGGGGGTCAGAAGACCAACCACCTTTCTGTCTCAAAAGGTTGAGTATCTCACCAAAAGAGATATCCACAAGGGGTGATCTGGAGGACCCTTCCCCTGCATCAAAGTCAATATCTTCAGTCATAGACTCTTATGGGGAGTCTAAGTGCTTCCTTTTACATTTATGCTTCTGAGGGGGCTTTCTGGTGGGAGGTTCTGGGAAGGACTCTAAAGTGCCAGCAGAGTCCCAAATGAGGACTGTCTCCAGACTTGACTGGACAGGCTATCCCTATGGGACAAGGTGAAAAGGCCCAGTATTCACAGTGGACAGTTGAAGAGAGGTTGGACCAGAGTGGGTTCAGGATGTTTTGTCCACAGAGGTGGAAATACTGATTCCACTATCTCAAAAGCAGAAGCCATGGAGGAACCATGTCCCAGCCTGTTAGGATCTGAAGACACTTGGACAGGATCCTGCCTTGATGCAGTGGTTGGAGATGAGCTTAATAAGGGTTGAGACTCTGAGAGAAAGGGATGACTCCAAAACTAACTGAGTCAAACCTAACTCCCCCATATCCTGCACCATTGCTACAGCTCTGATAACATTCCTGGTCTGGTAAATTTGCAACCATATGGATCATAGAAGGTGTCACAATCATAGAAGGCCAAGCCTTTGGATCCGACACAGACAATCTCAGAAGTCTTGGGGCCATAGACTCCAAAACCAGTGGATGGATCAGAGTAAAAGTCAAATGTTGGGGCCATACTGGAGATAGGTTCAAGGATCCAGTGGGAGATGGAGACAGAATAACTTCCAACTGAATCTGGGTTCTGAGAAACTTTCTCATTATCCTATCCACATCAGCTCCTGTTAGGCTCCTAGATGACCTGAGGGTTGAAGAGACCAAGAGTGGATAGGATATTCTTGGAGGTGTGTCCTGCAGAACTTGTGAGTACACTCTCAAAGTCACTGGCACTGGAGAGAACTTTGATCTAGCTTGAGGGGACCTTGATTTGGCTTGAGTCAGATCCAAGGGTGTACTTGGATCCAAATATCTTGATTTTGCTGGGGTTGGGCCTGAAGAGGTTGTTAGATGTGAAGTTTTAGAAATTTACTCAGCAAGCCGAAAGAAGAAGAAGGAGGAGAGAGGTCTGTGGAACACTTCCCTGACTATTTACTTTTGTCAGCTGCATCTCCCGAAGATTTTCTGGAAGAGAAGGGAGCTCTAGAAGTAGAGGAAGAAGTTGAAGGAAGTAATCTTTTAAGAATTAATTTATTTTTATGCTGTATTAGAACCTTGTCATTAAAACCAGCACATATTTCACAGTCGGCTTAACTGACATAATGGCATAAGGATAAGAGACATCAAGTAGTATATATTAATAATAAAATAGGTTAGCACAAACACCAGCAAATATAAAAGAAATACCAAAAAAGGTATATATAAGCTAAAGAAATATCAACAATATCACCACAAAAAGTACCTACATTCAGGTAAAAAGAAAGCTTAAAAAATGGGCACAAGGTCCAATGGCTACAACTGAAAGGATAAGACAATGATACCAATTAAAACCACTAAATCTCTTTTCTATTAATTTTAGTAAAAAAAAAAACAAGGAGGAATGAAGAAGGAGAAAATAAGTGACTGAGATTAGTAGAAATATACTTATCTGACCCACAAATTGCTCAGACTAACAGTGACCACGTCCAAAGACTGAAGTGGCTAACAAGATTGGGGGTAACTAAAGGAAGAGATGATTGTGGATAAGGGGAGGAGCTTGAGCTACAGAACCTAAAGTCTAATAAAATGTCTGAAGATGGATCCGAGATGCATCAGTTCAGGATCAGACAAAAAAGACATCAGATTTATAACTTATGACATAGGTTATAACACATTTAAATGAATGAAAACAAACCATATTGACATATTTAGTTACAAACATATATCACATTTAATCTTCTACACAGTCAATGTCAGTCAAACATTACATAGCTCATTAAGTTCCTGCCTACCCTTAAACCTCATTCAGTCTCCACAATATTATTCTGCATGTATTGTTCCCATACTTCCATTTTTTTTCTATGTAATTTGCTCCTACCCTTTTCTGAAGATCCCACTTCCAGTTCTTTTATCTCTGTTACTATATTCACTACTTCTAGTATGGTTGGTTTAGACTCTGATTTCCATTTTCTAGTAAATGCTTTTTTGGCAGCCCACTAGAATGAAACCTAGCAAGGCCTTATTATGTCTAGGTAATTCCGATTCTGTACCAAAGCTCAAAAAATCATTTCCTTAGTTACACCAATTTGATCACCCAGTATTTCTGAAAGAGTAGTCTGCAGGGAGGTTTTTAAAGCCTGCCAATTCATTATTCTGCTAAAAAATGTTTCCAATTACCTCCTTCTTCCACATCACACCTCCAGCATTTGCACTTTACCTTCTTTGGAAAATTATTTGGAATCTGCTTAGGGTATAAAAATACCCATGCAAACACTTCCAACCTAAATCTAGATTGTGTTGCTTATTTGGGAGCCATACATATGGCCTCTCATTATTTCTTTCTGAATTGCTTATCCAGACTCTCTTCCCAATCCTTTCTAACCTCCCCTGATTGATTCCTATAGTCATCACGCAATATTTTATATCTCTTACTAATTATCCTTTTTTTGACAGCAGCTTCATTTCTAGATTCTACTAAAAACTCTAACAGTGCTGATCATCCACTTAGGATTCCCCAATTCCTTTCTCTTTGCCTGTATGCTTATATCAATCCTTGACAGGGAAGGTGATCTCTAGCCTGCAGTCCAAATGAATTTTTGACCTTTTCCTATTCTATTGCCATTCCTTCTATAATTATTTGCTCCCAAAACCTTGTTTCCTTTGCTAGTTTTTTCCAATAAATTCTGCCCCTCTCTTGCCTATTTTCTGTACCCCTAATTGCAGTCATCCCTGTTGGCAGAATCTGTTTTCTCCATTCCTGTGTTGGCTTAGTTCTTAAAATACTTTCTGATACATTATAAATATAATATTCTGTATGGTTATTGTTAAAGATCTGCACCCAAAATCATAGTCTCTCCTTATTTCATGAGCTTTACTCCTATTTCATCGTCATCCCTTTCTACTTTGAATTGTAGCTTTCTACATGTGATATGTATAGGAGCCTTAACTGTGTAGCTCTGAAATACCCCTTCAGATCAGGTAATCCCAAACCACCTTTTTCTGTTGGAAGGATCAACTTATTCCACTTGACTCTTGCCTTTGCCCACCCCTAGTGTAAATTTCATCTGGGACCCTCCTCCCAGTCTAGTGTCATTACCTCATTCTACCCAGTACAGGGAGAACATTTGAGAAGGCCAATCAGCTTAGTTTCTGCTACTCCTTTCTCTCTTTCCTTTCTCTCTTTCCACACACACACACACACAAAAAAAATTGATCTGCTTTTACTGTATTTGTGTTTCTTCCTAATTTATTTTGCTTTTGTGTCATCTTAAAAGTACTCAATTCTATTTATTACTGCTTGGTGTAACTCATTCTAAGCCTTTTAGTTTAAGCACTTGGGCTTCAGACCAGTTGTTTTACATTAAGAAGGTTTGTGGTCTGCACTGTAGTGGCAGAACAGGTAGCTTACATCCTTCTAAGTTGGGAACTGCTGACTGAGGGCTCAGTGTCTGTTATTCTAAAAGTGTATTAATTCTGGTTTAAGCACTTGGGCTTCAGGCCAGTTATTTTACATTAAGAGGGTTCATGGTCTGCACTCTTGTGGGAGGAGAGGCTGGACTCTGCCCTTCTGAGCTGGGAATTTCTGGTTAAAGGCTTATAGTGCCTGCATATTTGAACTGCTTCTTACTGAAATTGGTACACCTTGTTTGCTGTAGCATAGACTAGATCCAGGCCTGCAGAATCTAGCTTTGTTTGTATAACTTGAGCACTAATTCAGGCATTCTTTAAAGTATTCAATTGTATTTATTACTGCTTGGTAGTAACTTGATTAAAGTGTAGCTATCATTCTAAGTCTTTTGGATTAAGCACTTGGGCTTCAGACCAGTTGTTTTACATTAGGAAGGTTTGTGGCCTGCACTGTGGTGGCAAGACAGGTAGCTTACATCCTTCTAAGTTGGGAACTGCTGATTGAGGGTTCAGTGTCTGTTATTCTAAAAGTGTATTAGTTCTGGTTTAAGCACTTGGGCTTCAGGACAGTTATTTTACATTAAGAAGGTTAGTGGTCTGCACTCTTGTGGGAGGAGAGGCTGGACTCTGCCCTTCTGAGCTGGGAATTTCTGGTTAAAGGCTTATAGTGCCTGCATATTTGAACTGTTTCTTACTGAAATTGGTATACCTTGTTTGCTGTAGCATAGACTAGATCCAGGCCTGCTGAATCTAGCTTTGTTTGTATGCTTGTTGTTTGTTTGCTTGTTATTTCCCTGAAACGCTAATTCCACCTAAAACGCGTCTTTTCAGTGCTTCTGTGGATCCCTAGTGACATCTGCATTGCTTACTGTACTTATTTCCTGGTTAAAAGGCTTATAGTGCCTGCATATTTGAACTGCTTCTTACTGAAATTGGTACACCTTGTTTGCTGTAGCATAGACTAGATCCAGGCCTGCTGAATCTAGCTTTGTTTGTATGCTTGTTGTTTGTTTGCTTGTTATTTCCCTGAAACACTAATTCCACCTAAAATGCATCTTATCAGCGCTTCTGTGGATCCCTAGTGATATCTGCCTTGCCTACTGTACTTATTTCCACGACAGCAAACCAAACACATAAACCCCACTTGGCCTTCCTGAGAACACTGGAAAATATGAAGGTCTCTCCAAGGTTTCACTTGAAAGAAAGTTACTGTTTGTCGTTTTTGCATTTAAGTGACCTGTAACACATTGCATTTAAGTTACCTGGCACTTGCTCACTAAGTCAGCACTAAAAAATTAAAAGCACTACACCCTCACAAACTCCCCTTGAGTACCTTGTTCCCCATTGGCCCTTTTTTCAGTTATAAAGGAATTTCCAATACTATTCTAGCATGTCCAAAGGTCAGTAGTCAATCTCCTCTCCAGTCCAGCTGGTGAATCTGAGAATCTTGAGGCAATGTTACAACTGTCTCATGTACACAGACAACCCTCTCCTCCTCCCAACAAATTCCAACACATGTGAGAGATGCAACCATATAGCCAAACTGGAGGCTAAGCTCTCTCAACTCAGTACTGGCGTAACCAGTCAGGAGGAGAAGGAAACCACACTCACTACAATTCCAGTCTCACATAGACCTACCACGGCAGCAAACCAAGCATATAAAAACCCAAAAACATACTTGGAGGCTCTAAATAAAAATCTGCCTAAGCAGCAGAGACCTCCAAAGCAGACACCCAAGCAACCGCTACTCCAAAACAAAACATGTGCAACACATAGCTCACAAAGCCAGTGTGCTGAACAGTCACAGCCCTTAAGGCTAAACAACACACCTGGTGACTCTATTGTCAGGCACACTGACGTCCCTCTCACCAGGCTGAACAAGGAGAAGGTCACAGTGAGCTGTCTGTTGGGCGCTAGGATCCGCCACATAACACAAGCACTCAGGTCACTCCAAGGCAAGTACAAATATGACTCAGTCATTGTCCATGCTGGTGTGAATGACCTGAGACATACCTCCCTGGACTACATGAAAAGAGACATAGAAGAGCTCTCTGAGCATGTAGTCCAGGCCAGTATGACCCTGACCTTGAGTACCATCTTACCCTCACCAAGAATGATGCCACAATATGAAGACAAGATGATCAATTTCAACAATTGGCTTAAGTATTGGTGTCATTCAAAGGGGATCCAATGCCTGTCAGCCTGGGATGACATGCTCGACAAGCCACGATGCTTCGCTAGGGACGGCTTGCACCTGTCACCCTGGGCTTTGGATATTGGCAAAGGCTCTTGCTACCCCCATAGTGCCTTTTTTAGGCAAGGCTCAAAAGACAAACCCACCTCCATAGGTATCACAAGGGAAAAGAAACTAAGAGTAATGCTACTCAACGCCAGAAGTCTAAACCTCAAGATGCACGCACTCGAAACTCTCCTTAGCATGGAGAACATCGATATCTGTGCAGTAACAGAAACCTGGTTCAAGGCTCCCGAGAGCACCCCAGCACTACCAGGTTATACCTCATACCATGCTTTTCGGCCCCAAAACTTGGACCAAACCACAAAAGGAGGGGGAGTATCAAGATTCGTCAAAGATACCCACACCTCCAGGTTGGTGGCACAGCACGAAGCATCAGAGACTATCCATGTGCAACTAACAGTGGGTAAAACTGCCTTCCAGTTTATAGCCTGCAACAGACCACCCTCCCAAACCCAGGAACCCCACTCAGCCTTCCTGAGAACACTGGAAAATATGAAGGTCTCTCCAAACACCATTATATTGGGTGACTTCAACTACCCAAACATAGACTGGGAGCATTACTCTAGCTCCAAAACCCTAGCCCAAAGGTTCCTAGAATTTATAAACTCAAATGCTATGGAACAACTTGTTACCACTCCCACAAGAGGGGAAAACATACTGGACCTGATCATCACCAACATGGGGACTCTATGCTCCAGACCAGAAGTGTATCCCTCACTGGTAAGATCAGACCATAAACTAATCTCACTGGATATTCACATCCCAACCCCACCCCCTGCCCAGAAAACCACAGTGAAAAACTTCTCTAAAGCAAATTTCACACTCCTCGAAACCGAGGTGGAATCCTTCAAAGCCCCCGGGCCTGTGGAAAATACGGCCCAGACCGCAGAATTCTTTATAAACGCATTCTATGAACACCTGCAGGAATGCATGGATCATGCAATCCCAAATAAAACAGACCCCAGCCATAAACAAACTATACAATAGAAGGAGGAAGCTACTACATGATAGAGCAAAATCCCAAAAAGGGAAGGCATCTCTGATCAGTATTAGCAAAAAACTACGGGCACTCATAAAATCGTCTAAGGCCAGCTTCGAGAGAAAAATTGCACAGGACACTAAGGATAATCACAAGGCTTTCTTTAGTTATGTTAGGAACCTGGGTGGGAATTCCCAGATATGCTCATAATTAGTCCAAAATGACAAAAAATACACCGAACCTACAGACATTGCCAACATCCTAGCTGACAGGCTCAGCGCAAACTTCTCCCCCCACTCCCCACCAAAAGGGCAAATGTCCATCCCAGCAGAGTGCTGCCCCCCTGACATCTCAGATGCTCAGGTAATAGCCGCCCACTCCAAAGCAAAAAACACAGCATCAATGGGACCAGACGGTGTCCCGGGCTGTGTCTTACACGAACTCCAAGAAGAGCTAAACCCAAACATAAAACTACTGTTCAATCTCATCCTTACTACAGGATATGTACCCAAAGAGTGGCATACAGCAACAGTGGTCCCTCTCCACAAAGGTGGTGACTCAGTGAATCCTGGAAACTATCGCCCCATAAGACTGACTAGCTTGGTCTGCAAAGCTATGGAAAGAATCATCATGGACCTCATAAATAAAGATATTGGGGACCTACAGACACTGGATCCTACCCAGTTCAGCTTTGTTAAGGGCAGATCCTGCCTCTTAAACCTGGTCAATTTCTTTGAAACAGTCACCAAGGCCATTGACGAGGGGAAGGTGGTCCACACAGCCTACCTGGACCTCGCAAAAGCCTTCGATACAATATCCCACTCTGGCATTATAGATAAGCTCACCAGCTTAAATATAAACCCCTGTGTCACTAGATGGGTTGCAAACTGGCTCAAGGACAGAACCCACATGGTTAGAATTGCTGGAGCCATGTCAGACTCCAAACCAGTTACAAGTGGCGTCCCACAAGGCTCAGTCCTGGGACCTCTCTTGTTCGGTATATATTTCGCGGAGTACACAGGCCAACGGAAGGACTGTGGCTGACCAAGTTCTGAATGACACTGCAACTGGCACCCATAATCGACTCTCCTGACACAAGCATAGCATCCCTCAAAAGGCCAAGAAACAGACAGACAAGAGCCATGCCATGCCAAGCCAAAAGCCAAAAGCAAAAGTGTATTTCATTGGCTGCTCAAAAACAAAACTCACAAATTACACACAGGTAAGGTAATATTATTAGGAGAAGAGAAGTAATTAGGGACCTGGGGACCCTGATTGATATTTATCCTTTGAGAACCCACAAACATTAAGTGATTTAGAAAAAATTTTGAGCCCACCTACATCATCATGAAGAGATTCACATCTATCTCAGGGTCATCCATCCTCTTACTCATCCCCTCATCAGGCCCATAGCCCAATACAATGCCCTTTGGGATGGATGTTTAAAGTCATGTCCAACCCGGAATTAATGGACATGCTGCACCTCAGCAAATCCAAATCCCATTGAGCTACACGCTCAAGAGACTTGAACCTCAGCACTGAAATAAATAAGACATGCTGGAGGGACAGATTCATAACCCAGAGGCTCCCTTCACTCTGGAATAAAATCCCAGTCCAGGTTAGGCAGAGTCCCTCATTGACTCTCTTCAAGAGGAATCTTGATGAGTGGATGGGAGATCGTAGGTTTACCCCGGGTATCACTTCTGTGTCACTGTTACACAGAGGCACAGTATACTAACCTCGAAAAAGGGCATAGCAAAATTAATTTAAAATGGGTGGCAAAAGCCAAACACACTCTGGCTAGGCTTATAAATGCCCTAGGGCAGGTAGCCTAGTATGAACCTATGAACCTATGAACAGATAAAATCCTTCAACTCTATATTAATTGCTATCCACACCTTTTCCTCTTGTTGATAAAAATATGTCTGACCTGTGTGTAAAACTAAAGGGAGTAAAATCATTTTCACTGCTTGCATATTCATAAAACAGAGCTTCCATTTTCTCAGTTTTTGTTTTATCTTTTGTCTTGCCTCTTCCCACATATCTTTAGCTGCTATAACAGTATCTTTTTTAACCCATACTTTTAAGTACTTCATTTTGTCATGTCCCCATAAATATGGGTATTTCTGAACCAATCTGTCTGCAGGTACATAGTTTACAGCTATTGACTTTGTTTTATCTTCATTAATTTTGTATCCTGAAAAGACTTGAAACTATCTCAATGTGTTCCACAACACTGAAATGTCCTTTTCTGGTTTTATTAGGTACAAAATAATATCATCTGCAGATAAAGCCAACTTTTCTTGATTACCATATTAATTATATCCTTCAATTTCTGAGTCCTTTATTTTCTTTGCTAATGGTTCTAAATATCATACAAATAAAGGGGAAGGAACCCTGCTTGGTTCCTTTGTACAAACAGAACTTATCAGAGAGAATCGCCCTCAATTTAATTTTTGCTTCTGATCCCTCATACATCTTCCTAATTAACTTTATCATCCTGTCAGTGATTGCAAATGCTTCCATTACCCTACTCATAAAATCCTAGCTTACTCTGTTGGATGCTTTCTCTGCATGTTATGTTAATGTTGTCAGATGTTTGCCTCTCCTCCACAAAAACCACATTGATCCATATTTATCAATTCTGGCATCACATTTGCCATTATAGACATAGACACTTTATAATCATGGTTTAGAATCGAAATGGGCCTATATGAAGCTGGACCTGATGGGTCTTTACCAACTTTAAGTACTACAGCTACCATAGGTTTCTTCCAGGATGTGGGTGCTTCTCCTCCTATTAAAATACTGTTAAACAAAACCTTCCAGATTTTTATCACTTTCTCCCTCCTAGCTTCCAAACTTCCAAAGGAATACCATCTATTCCTTGGGACTTTTCTGTAGATTGGTTGTACTTCACCATTTTATCTCAACTCCTCCTATCCTAACTACTAGTAATTGAACTTTATCTACCTCTAACCTTGGCATATTTAATTCTTCCATAAATATGTCCATTTGCACTTTTTCTTGATATCCACATTTTTCTGCTTTATACAGATTTTCATAACATTTTTGAAATATTCTAATACCTGTACAGGATCTCTGGTTATTTTCCTTGTTATAGGCTACCCAAGCTAGGCAACAACCCTTTCTAGTTTCTGCTGCCTGAGCCATTTTGTTAAAAGATTCTGTGCTCTGGAGTTATTATCAGAAACAGTTGCTTAACAGAAATCTTTCTAAACTCATGGATATTACTGAGGTAGTCCCTTATTTTCTCTTTAGCAATCTGCAGTTACACCTGTTCTTGTTCTGTGAGATTACCTCTGTTCTGCAATACTTTAACCTTTGCCGGTTCTTCTTCTAAATAATTTGTGTTGCTTCTTAACCATATCTCTTTTTTTCTTTTATTTGTACCCTATTTTTAAACTCCACTGTCATTTTATCACTCTTTAACAGTATTTTCTGAAGAAATTTCTGTCTTCCCCAATAACTCCCAAATAATTTCCACCACCCATTTGTTAAATTCCTCTCTTTTTAACAGATTCAGTTTTTACTTCTTGTTATTAGTCTGCAAATGTTGAGTGGAAGATAGTTGCAAACTGAGGAGAAATTTGTAAACCAACATTCCACCCTTAGTGGAATAGAACCCTGCACCAAGTGCACTAGAATGGGCTCCTCATATAATTACTACACTGATCAGTGAAAGCAGTTACAGAGAACTGAGTCACCTTGTATTACTTATTTTTGTTGGAATCGCTTACTGCCACACACCAAAATTCAGTGCAGGTATATGGACAACTGCGAGGTCTTAGAGCACACATAGGAATTTTCTTTATTTTTGCAACAGAATGAGACTAGCTTTACACTGTTCACAGATGATGAGTGATGCTATGCCAAACATCGCACAGAAGATTAGCACATAAATCATTATTTATGACTATAAGCCGTTTATGGCCATGTGTGAGTTGCACTTATCTATTTTTGGACCAGATTAAAGGTTTGGACTGGGAGATGAAAATAAGAAGTAAGCAGTGGGTAGAACAGAAGGTGAGCAATTCAGGAATAATCAAGAGGGAGGTGGGATAGGATCATAGCTCTTAACTTCTTTTCCAAATAATCATGTTTTTGATCTTATTATTTTAGACTTAATTTGAAAAGGAAATGTATATAATGTGCCAAAATAACACACTTTATTGGATAACCAAATGAATCATATCATTTGTGTACATTGCTCATACATATATATATATATATATATATATATATATATATATATATATATATATATATATATATATATATATATATATATATATATATATACATATATATATATATATATGAAGTTGAGAGTTATGTGTAAGATGTAAGCTTTTGTAGGACAAATGTCCTTTTTTTCCCAATGAGACAGCAAAGTTGAGGAAGGGAGTCAGGGATGTAAGAGGTAGGTAAGAGTGCGGAGGTTAGGCAGCAAGGACTGACAGACATGACTGACAGGGCGTGGGATAACACAGTGGTGAAGGAGACATCTGGAAGCAGGCAGACAATGGTAAAGGGAGGATTGTATAACATAACAGGTGTGACTATAGATACAAAATGGAGGGGGAACACCAGATTTGGAGAATACGATGGAGTACTCAGAGAAGCACTGTCTGCCAGCTTCAGCACAGTGAGAAATTACTCCTCACCCTGGGAGCTGTCACTACTGGGTCCTTTCTCAGTAACATCAGGCAGCGCTGGGCAGGGAATTGACTTAATGAGCTGCTGGAACATGGTCTCAATATGGCCAATGCAGGCATCAAACCTCAAGTAACTTCCCTATGAATTCTGCCAGCTCCTGATGGGTGACAAAATTGCCACCTGCAATGGCACTGCTCATGGTAGGTACCAATGCACCACTCCCAAGGCACAGCTACTTGACACAGGTGGTACAGGTAGGGCAAGAAGTGTGAAGGCAAGCTGGGATCTAGATGTGCTGGGTGCCTCTGGTGATGATGGTGGTGATGGTGCTGCTGCTGCTGTCACCTGTTGGGAGAGAATGACAGGCTGTGCCAAAGTGGTTGGTCCAGGTCTCTGTATGGCTGCGTATAATAGCAACAGAAATGGGAAAAAATTATATATATATATATATATATATATATATATATATATATATATATATATATATATAGATAGATAAAGTGGGTGGGAGAAGAGACATACAAAAAATTATGAAATTGCATTATTATTTTTTTGTTTCTAATCATGAAATACAGTGAAAGATATTATTTTATCAAATGACATACACATTTATTTCAACATTAACTATTTTATTTGCAGTTCTATTGATTTCACTATTATGACAAATAAAATCAGCACATGAAAAATGCAATTCTTTAATTTGTGAGGTGGTAAAGACTGAACTCATAGCCATCCTAACAATTTCAGGCCACGCCAACCTATCATGATGGGCCACTTCTCCAACTATGCAGATAGACGAGTACAGAATCAACATTCAACCTTTGGAAAATAAAAATTCCAGTATGGAATGTCAGTATTGGCAGATGTCATACTGATGTATAAATGTATTTTACCAGTATTTTGTTACCTGTTGCAACTGAAACATAACCTAGACTTTCCTCAACACTCCCTCAGGTGCTCCAGTTGCTCCCCTAGCATCTTCTGATTCCTTACAATCTCTTCAGGATCTGGACAGAAAGAGAGCATAAGAAAAGTGTGTATAGTTCCATGTACTAGCAGGATATATGGATAGGTAATTTATGTTATACTTACAGTATTAAGGTGGTAAGTGTGCTCAGATTTCAGCCTCCAATCAACCAAGGAGTTCAGGCTTTCTGCAACTTATGTCACTATAATGGTGACAGCAGTATTCCCATGCATAGAACGCCAGTAGCAAATGTGACAGCCTTGGCCAAACTATTCCAAGCATCAGCACCCTGCAGGAGCCTGTGAATCTAATGCTTAATGAGGATGTTCAGAAATATCCTGGCCTCCTCCTTGCTCCACCTCTGAGCTTGGAAATGAACAATACCTTCACCTTCACCAGCCATAAGTATTTCTCTTTCAGGAAAAAGAGGTGTCCAAAGTAAATATCATTTTTCTTACCCTAAAAGCAACAATGGTAACCAGTGAGAAAGGTATTTCTGTAATGGATGGAAAGAGAAGTTTAATATAGGCACTGTACTTTTATTGCTCCAGTGTCACTTTAAGGTGTGAAACATGGCAGTCCTCCTTCCCTCTGCTTGATACTGAGAATACATGTTCATAGCAACTCCAGCTTAATGGTTAAGAATAAGATATCAATTGTGCTTAATTTGACAGATATAGCTTCCAAAGCATGCACACGTGGAGCAAGTAAAAAAATGAAGATGAGATAAGCACACTCATCACACCCACTGGTCATACTGCCATGATTTGCAGCTCAGTGGATTCAATGCCATGCTGGCCTAACTCATACTTTCTAGATCTTTCTTTTTATGGATACCAGAAAAGAACTTATAACACACTTGCCAGGCAATACAGATTTGCAGGAAGTTTTGCAGCAGTAAGGAATGTTACAAAATGAGCAATGTTAGACATATAATCAGGGTGCGTAAATCCTTCACATACCTCAGTGGCAATTAAACATTACATGAGGAGTAAAATGAGCAATAGAATCTGTTATAGTTCAACTAATAATATCATCTTGTCTTAAATCATTACTGCTGCCTGTTGCACCTCGAGTGTAAGGCTGACTTGTGCTATGGTCAACAAATTATTAGTGCAGCTGAAGGATTTTTCTGTTTTTGCCATAAGATGACAACTGTCATTTATCATTCCCTACATATGGATAGCAATGTTGCTCTACGCCAACTGTCATGCAATGTCTGAATATATATATTTTTTTGTTTACAGAGTCCTTTGTGGGTATGTGTATATTGTGATTATGTAATTTTGCATCATGTCAAAGGTTAAGAATCTGAGTAAATATTGAATGTGCAGGATTGAGGCATGTTTGGTATAAAGAAAGACCTCAATGGCTATGTGTTCATGATTGTCATTGAGATAGGCTCCATACTACTGCGTTAGCTAAGGTAGCCACTGGAAGAGTCAGACTACAGAGGGCTCACAAGGCACACATAGCAAGGAAATGCAGAACATGGGCAGACAGCAAACACAACAGTGTTTAACAACATACAATACTCCAGTATTTGTGAAACACCCCCTCCAAAAACAAAAAAAACAGTGCTATGTTCTAGTATAAATAATGTTATAATTACACTGAGTCAGTAAAGGAGTTAGCACATTAACTATTCTGTTATTTTACATCATATTATTCAATCAAACTAACAGAATGCAACAGACATGCATGCATACATTTTGCTATGAAGGGCAAAACTTACATATTGATGACAGGGATGTTTCATTTCATCACAACAAATTACGTAACAGCAACAAAAAATTAGTCAACAATGACTTTGAGCACATGACTCTGTCACTGAGAGTCCCTAAGCAGGACAGTAACTTTGCATGCTGCATAACCTTTCACAGGGCATGGGTCAGTAAAACACATTTCAGGGTAACACAACACAGGAAATCACAAAAAACAGAAATGCATGTGACATGATTAAAAGCCATGCGTACCTCAGTCATAGTCAACCAAACATAGCATCAGCCAGGAATGATACTGACGTTCTCTGATAAAAGGTGTAAAAAGATGCAGTGTAATGAACTACAGTTACAGACTGAAAACAAAATTGTAAAACAGCTTCCCACTCTCAGCAGATTTAAACCCTGCCTCAAGTACACTAGAATATAAGTTCCACATCATTACTATGTTGAGACATGGAACCATTTACAGAAAACAGAATCACCTTAATTACCTTTATTTCTGTCAGAACTGCTTACTAATGCTAATTGATATTCAGTTAAGGGGCTCAACAGATGGCAAAATCTTAGTGAATGTGCAGTAATGTTCTTAGTCATAGGAGAACTAGCATTTCTCTATGGTCATTGACAACCACAGACTGCTCTCTGCCAACCACCGCACAATGTAGGCATACAGAAATAGCAACTTCAGTTTATAAGCCCTTTTTGGGCGTGTGCATGTTATGTCTATCTATTTGTGACCATATTAAAACTTGGAAATGGGAGAATAGGACAGAGATGAAAATTGGAAGAAGGCACAAGGTAGAACAGAAGGTCAGATGACATATTAATAAAATCTAGGAACTACAGTGTTATGGTTTCAATGGCACTTTAAGGTGTGAAACATAAAGTCAAAATGAACTTACTATGGCCAAAATAAGAAAACAAACTGATGATATAAAAACTCATTATTTATTACAAAAATAAGTTAAAATCAATAAATGCTTTTGTATTCAGATATGCGATTTCATCCATTCAATATAGACTTCATCAGATAACATTATAAAATAATGTAAAGTTTAAAACCCCTTTGAAAGCCATCCACTGGTTACTGCAGACATACCTCCGCCATTTTCCTTGCACATCTTAAAGCGGTCATCATTTTTCATCACCATAAAAAAAATTACATGCATTAATCTAAAACCACTGCATTATAAAAATACATTCCATATCCAACTTTTTAATTGAAACCAAATATTTAATCTTCCAAAAAGTCTATCAAATCAGAATAGGTTGCATAAGATAAAAAAAAAACTTTGTAATACATGAATGAGTGGCAGACCTTTTCAATGTGTAAGTACTGGGAACATGGCTCTTAAAAACTAATTTGTGGCACACTTGGAAGGTATGAGCCTGACAATTTCACAATCCCTGCTATGTGAGCTTCCCATGCATTCTCAGGGCTCACTGTAAGTGAGCAGGCATGTACATGGCAACACGTAGAATGCAACAATGTTTGCCTTGTATGCTCACAGCACAACTTGAGCAATTCAGAATGAACAATAAGATTAGCTGTGATTAGCATACATATAATGCCATCGGGGGAATCTACTTGATATAAATGTGAAGTGGAGCAGGAATCAGTAACGGGCTACAGAAGACAAATGTCTGTTCTTGACAAGACACTAATGAGAAACTTGTCACTGCAGCACAATAGTTTGCCAACTTTAAGGTATGTGTTACTTGTTGCATCTGCTTCTTTGTACATTGTTAACATGTATGTATGATGTGTACTATAAGGGCTATTAGGAATGCTTTTCAATTTTTCTGTCAGTATAGCTGTAATACAAGAAAAAAATGTCTGCAGGGTTACATCATCCTGTGTGTACTGGCCATAGTGGTATGCCAGCTCAGTAAAGTTGTGTTTGTTGAATGTAGGTTGCAGAGTGCCAGTTTAATGACTAATTTCAATGTATGTTTATAAAAGACAATCTCAACAATGTGTATATATTTATTAATTAGTTTGGCAGGAAAGTCCGACT
Organism: Protopterus annectens; assembly: GCF_019279795.1. Lineage (NCBI taxonomy): Eukaryota > Metazoa > Chordata > Ceratodontiformes > Protopteridae > Protopterus > Protopterus annectens. Next base: position 1,609,399,244 of record NC_056744.1, on the reverse strand, counting down.
GGGACAAAACCCATTTTCAGCGGAGGCCTGGGGAGAAATGCTCCAGACCCATGTCTTTGGAATGTGGGAGAAACCCACAAAAATGCAGGGAGGACATGCAGACTCCACACAGAAGTCATCCCAGCTGAGAATTGAACTGGAGAACCTCTTGCTGTGAGGTGACAATGCTAACCTCTGCAGCACTGCACTGCCAGTATATTGAACCTATGCTTGTAAGGTTGCATGCCTGATAACTTACACTCTTGCTAAATGGCTAAGACTGTGTGTTTTTTGTGGATACACATATGTTACTGTCAGGCTTTAATAAACTGTGGTAGAGGGACTGTTTTATAATTTTCAAAATGTTATGATCTTGTAATACCCTGTAGGACCATGGCTGTTAATTTCAGTGTTTTCCATACCAACAGGGATATGCCTAAGACACAGTGGCTAAAGGCACATTGCAAAATGCAGATAAGCCCTTTTGTGATGGTGTCTGGTGACAGGTTGTAAACAATGTCAATGCCATGGTTGGCTAGGGATAGAACAATTAAATGATCTGACAGAGAGCCAGTGATATGATCTGTACTGTCACCCTCAGAGTGGAGGCCTTGGCACAGGAGCAGAGGGCTACAGGTAGTGTTAAATCTACTGTAACACCCCTTACTGAGATGGAAGAGTTCCTGGCCTCACTTAAAGGGAGTACCACTTCATCAGAGTTTCACATTAACTTATTCTCTCCAATACGGTTCTTTTGAGTGTTTACCTTTAACTCCTAGTGAGTGTGGCTTGAGCCTTTAAAGATGAAGTTATCACCTTACAGTTCTACCAAATGCTTATTGACAGAGGTCAAACATCAATACAATTGTGTTTGTCATTGTGTATGCTTCAAGATAAAATATTCTGATACCTTGTATGTAGCATGGTTTTGGAATTATTAAAGCAAATATGAGCAGGCGATATTTAACACCTAGAGGCACAGTAGGAGGTAACTGCAGGCACACTTGGCTGTAATGAGTTAAGATACTAGATGGTAGGGCAGAGATGGATAGGTCTGTATTCACAGATGATTTCTATGGATCATACCCCCAATAGTGCATGTAATCCTACCTTAACTATGTGCCCCATTTGTAGTTAGTCACCTTAATATTTAGAATACGTATCTCACCTATTGTGTATAGAAATATCTGGCAGTGAGGTGTGATAACCATCTGCACAAGGTACGCCATGGTTAAATGTAATTATTTTTATTAATAGTTGTAAAGATTTCATTTGCATATGCAGCTGTGGTGCTTTGGCATACTTACACTGAATATATACTTTTTTTGGTTTATTCACAGATGAATCACTTCTGTGTGGAGTCTGCATTTCCTCCCTGTGGTTGAGTGGCCTCTGAAAGACATGCATGAATGGGCGTGCCTTCGCTGAAGGTTGGGCGTTGGGCTGGCAACTCAGCACCATAAAAAATCTACTGCCAATCATTAGCGGACCGGAATTCCACTGTGGCGACCCCTAACCGGGAAAAGCCAAAAAGACACTTCACAGATGAATCACTGCCTGGTACCAGCACTGTGTAACTACCCCCTATCTAATGTTGTAAGATCCTTAGCAACTGATGATAATGTCAAGAATAAGCATGTCCAGTCTGTGTGTTTCTGACAAAGGGAGCGTCATCCACACATCCCCTCCATAGATTATGGACACAGTATCTTTGCCTGTACCTACCCATGATACACTGTGATCTCAGAATGGAAAAGTTGATGGAGACTTTGTAGATCAGGAAAGTGTGATTGTCCCAAGTACAGACATGTCAGAATCTGGCCCCACCCATCATGGGCAGGAGGGTACACACAGCAGAATCAGTAGCAGTGCCTGCAGGAGGTATGGTTACTGCTCTCCCCTGTGGTTGGTGTGTTAGTTTTTGCCACCCAATATATCTACAAGACCATTGTGGAGACACATGCAAGTTACACCAGGGCCTTAGCAGAGGTTGTGAGGGTCATCCAGGCAGTGCATGCTGACGTATGGGACTATATGTACCATATATGCGAATCATCGAACAGGATGAATGACACATTGGACCAGGCATTTTCTGTTGTGCGCCATCTGTTGGGGGTGAGGGACCATCTGAGGCTTGTCATCTGGTACATCCTCAGATGTTAGCTGACCTGACCAAGGATGGGTAAGGTCCCACTCACACTATGCAAGCAACTTGCACTGCAACATGTGTTATGGCTGTACCTACACTCAGAAGAGGTCATCCCTGTGGTCTTGTTCATACTTACTCCTCCTCCAGCAGTCATGGCATGCAGGTAGCATACCAGCATCTAGCCACAGTCATGGAACAGCCAGCTCAACTTTTAAAAGAGACAGTTCTCAAGGTCAGAGGAGTGTATGGGTAATTGAACCCCCTGCCGTGCATGTCATGGACTTGTCCAGTAGACAATGGTGCAGTGCTGCCCCACATGCTGAGGCTGTGCCCTTGCAGCCACAAAAATACACACACACCAACATCCATACACACACACACACACACACACACACACACACACACACACACACACACACACACACACCACCACCAGAAGCACACCCTCTAAACACAGTGAACCAGGCCCATCAAAACAGAAACCTCCATAAGTCTCTTTACACTGCCCTGCCCATAAGTGCTCTTTTCAATTTTGGTAGACTTCAACACTTACACTCACACTATTCTCTGGGAAAGACATGGACTCCTATACCCCCTTCCCCAGCTGTACAGATTGTGACAAAGGGAAATACTGCCAGCCCAGCTAGCTGGAATTTTGTAAATATTTCTATGTATTTTGTGAATATTAATATGATTTATGTAGAAATGTAACAGAAGGAGATACTGCCAGCCCAGCCATCTGGAATTTTGTAAATAGTTATATATCATTTGTGAATATCAGCATGATGCAAATGCTTGTGTTATCACTATAGTAGGACTGTATGTTATGTATGTATCAAACTGCTACTACAGAAGTGTGTGTAAAGTACTGATCTTAAAGGATGTAACCACAGCATGCCCTATTGGAACAGAACAGGAATGTACCTGCACTATTGTGACTGTTTAGATGTATATGTTTAATGGAAAGTGGAACACAGAAGGTTAACTTGAAAAAAAATTCAGAGAAAATAGTTGAAATGAAATTGTTTTATTATTGCGTCATAAAAGTTAGTTTCAATGCAGCAAGGAGACAGGATGTCTAGAACTAGGGTGTCTTCTGCATTGTTTTGTAAGTGTTTTATTGTTTTATGTCTCCTAGAAGTTGCAAACATCTGAAGGCTATGTAGTTTCACAGAGAGATGCTAAATTCTGTTAGTTTCTGACAAAGGGGGTTTAGCTTGTGAACTAAAGTCAGGTGACAAAAAGTGATGTAATCCAAGCTAACCCTGCAGTAATATTTGATATTAATTTAATAACTCTCTGAGAGAGAGAGAAAGGGGGCATTTTATATTTTGTCTTTGACCTAGTAAGAACATCCACTCAACTCTGCATTTGCCTTGCTGTAAGTAAGTTTTTAGGGCATAGTAATTATTTTAGATTCAGATAGGAATATAGTGAAATGTAGCTTAGATATTTTCTTTATTTATTTGAGACGGTCCTGAAATGTTGTTTTAAATATTTCCTGTGCTTTTGAACTCTGAAGTCACTGTGATGATTTATTGAATGTTTTCTTGTTCTTTTTATTTATTATTAAATATATTTCAACCTTTCAATTGTGGCTGGTCTGTTTAGAGATATTAAAAATCTTAGAGTACTTGCATATCTATTTGGTGACACTGTACAGGCCACTCCTAAATAGCCTTGCTCTTGGTCAGACTACCATTTGGATTAATAGTAGCATTACACAGTAGGATTGGACACCCTTTGTTAAGGGCCTTAAAGCAGCTGATAAGAGTTGGCTGAATACAGTGAAAACTACCTTATAGTCTGGGCAGAGGGGGATATAGCCAGTAAACTCTCAAAGAGTGTGTGTGTCAGCTACTTGGACAGGGACACAAAGCACTGGTTGGACAGAGAGGGTACTGGAAGTCTTGGCTTGGCCACTCAGCTGAGATCTCAACTCTATAGCTGTGCCAGTGGGGAGTCTTATTGGGGATCTGGAGAAAGAAGGAGAAACCAGCCCCAGACTGACTGTGATCTCTGTGTGCTCTTAAGGGAAATTGCACTTTACTGCGTGTGTGCTTGTCATCTTCCCAGTGTGTATGCCCCCCACTGTTGCCAGTGGTGAGGATTGAGGCTCTTTGATTACTGGGCCAGTGTTGGGGTGTCACACAAATGACAATAACTGTGCCCTACCTTTTGTATATTCTGCCTGTGTCTGATGTATAGAGTGGGCAGTCTATACCTGGGTAAGCACACTTTGGTATTTTTTTATGCATCATTGTTATTTGTCTGTTTTACTGTCAGTATCTGCATAGCTATTGCATACTTATCAGCTGCCTCTTAGTTAGTGCCATGGTACACAGTGCTGACTTCCATCTAGCATGAACAAAACAGAGCCACTTGACAGCTGCAAAAAAAATTTACTTCCTTTCGCTCCTTTGAAGGCAAAAAGCTGAGGTACCAGAATGCCAGTAAAGTTTTTTGCAGCTATCAAGAGGCTCTGTTTTGTTTGTGTTTTTTTTTTCTCGTTTATTTTTTTTGCATGTTGATGTTCCATCTAGCATGGTCATCCTTTATTACTGGCTCCTCCTCTGCCTCTTTGTCTGTCTTGGCTGCCACTGCCTGTGGTGCTAGAAACTGTGGTCTTTGGCCACCACCACCTTGCTCTGTCTACTGCTTCAGTATTATATTATATTATATAGAATGGCTCAATTAGTTCAAATTTTTGTGCAAGTGGTGGGATCATATTGCAGGTCTCCACCAGATGTATCCAGACAGCAGAACTGTGACTTCAGCATCCCAAACACAATCTCTGTAAAGTTATGGTGTAACCATGCGCTGTTGATTTATGGGGATTTCTCAATGGAGTCATCAGCCAAGGGTCTAGGGCATACCCAGCATCACCCACTGGATGTCCCTGTGGGAAGTCATCCCTCACAAACCATTGGTAAAGGTCTTATGTATGTCATATGTGTGAATCATAAAAACTGTCTGGGTGGTCTGCACACACACTGTAGATAATACCCTGTGCATTACAGACCACCTGGCAGTTTATGGTGTGATACTCTTTGCAGTTCACATATCTCCTTTGTAATTCACCTCTTGGGGCCTTTATTTTGATGTGGGCACAGTCTATGGCTCCCAGTACTACAGGGAAACAGGTTAAAGCATAGAAGTCCCACATGGTGTTGACTTCCTTTTCTGTGGTATGTGGGAACTACATATATTCTTCCCACCTGCTGAAACATGGCATCAAGGAACTGGTGGAGTATTCTCAAGGAAGATGCCTGAAATACCTCCATTTTGTCCCCAGTTGCTTGCTGAAAGATCCCTGAAGTAAATACATGTAAAGCCACACATACGTTAGTATCTAATGAGATGGCTACTCAATGACTTCCATGAACTGGAAATGAGGCCAATACATGTCCACTATTTGTTGAATGGTCTCCCTGTCTACTCCGTAGCAGTCTATTATGTTGGTAACATGGAGGATAGTAAATGTTAAGCATGGTCATCAGGCCTGCTGTCTTCATGGGTGAAGTCACGCATCATTGGTGGCAGCAGCAGCTGCTATTAGAACTTCTTGCAGATAAAAGTTTGCAAACTGCTGCAGCAACCCCTAACATATTTTTGATTTCTTATCTGCTTGAACACAAACATATGGCCGTGTGCATTACTAATGTGTGTCTGGAGTGACTGTCCATTATTTACGTGTTTATAAATCACCATATAGCACAGCTTATTATATGGTAATTAGTCTGTCTTGTTTTCTAGTTAGCCTCACCATGTTAGTGTGATCCCTGAATCACATATACATACCCTGTTCATCCCAGTTTGTCAATTAACTTCATTTAGCACTATGCAGTAACATTTTGTGAATCTGCTCTGTTAAGATATTTCTCTCAAAGAAGGAGAAAAATAGAAACTGATAATACTGAAAAGTAAATTCCAGGCATACTGTGAGCCACAGAAGAATTTACTTTGCTTGAATCGTTTATTTTTTCTCAAGAAATCAAGGTCTAAGAAAATACTGGCACTTATATCACTGAAACAGCGGATAAAGGATAAGTAAACTCTTGACAGTTTCTGATTGGCTTCTTTTTTTTTAATTTTGTTTGGACCACTTTAATTTCTTCTTAATCAGAGACTTACATAGACTTAACTCAAGAGATGAAAAACACGTTCACTGTGACAAAATGTTGGTTAGTAAAGCTGAGAATGAGTGCAAAAAGAGTTTTCGGGAAGTCCGGATAGAGAAACTATGGATAAATGTCAAAGCCATTGTTTTTAAACCAGACACTGGGTATGAAAGCAATATGGTATCTAAGTCTCCAGCTAAAATGTTTCTAAATTGTGAACTAAGCAAGTCTGCATGTATGTTACCATCGTTGTGTGAGCACAAATTTTAAAACTACTTGGACAGATCTGGCTAAGTTGTGTGTATAAAACTAAATTATGCAACTTGTCATTTCAGGTTGTACCTTTATAAACCAAAGTTAAGTGAATATGTTGGGCAAAAATATTTTTGTGACTATGGGCATGGTTAAAAGAATTCAGGCAGTTCAGCAAGAAAATTAAAGTTTTGTAAGTTAGAGTCACAGAATGCAGCCTACAGCCAAACTATGCAGTATATGACTACTGGAGAAGTGAAATAACTTCTGTGATGCAAGTCTGTGAGAATGCATAAGAGGGTATCTCAAGTGTTTCCACAGAAATATACTATGAATCTGTCTACTCTGAGGTAAACCAAGTGCAATGACTATCTAATTTCTGCAAAGTACTGTTTCAACTAAAAATCAGTATTTTAGAATTCTTCAGCTAAGTTGCCAACTCCAATGAGAGACTGAAGGAAAATGTATGTGCAGTAAATGCTTCAGTTCAAGTACAAAGGCATAAAATGCAAAGTGCTAAAACAAAAGCAAAGCCTGGCAATGATGTCCTGGTGAGTTATGTTGATATACCCGTGAGTCTAGATTGCTTGAAGTCATAATCAGTCAGGCAGAACCTACTGAATGGGTCAGCGGCCTGGTCACTGAAACTAAATAGGATAAAAATCATTATGTACCCAAACACACAAGATCTCAGTAAATGGATCAAGAGGAAACATTACCCACCCATTAAAAACAATTGAAGTAGTAGTTGCCAATGTTCTCAATATCAAGCTCTTCTCGGTACTGGATGCAAATCAGAGTTTTTGCATACATAATATACCCTTTGACATACACATATTACTGAGAATACCTTCTTAATATAACCTTTGGCAGACACATATTACTGAGAATACCTTTCTGAGATTTTATCTCCTCCAGAAGTTATTCAAATAATGTAGCTTACATGACTAAGGGACTGGAAGGTACCAGAAATATTACTGATAACACTCTGGTCTGGGATGCTACAAGATAAAAGAATGGCAGTAGAGTAATCCAATTGTTGGACAGATTAAGATTGCAAGGTCTGAAACTTCAGACCAAATAACAGATTGGTGTTACATTCTTAAATACATGGGTCACTTACTGCAAAAAGGTTATAGCCAAAAGCTAACAATATGAATTCCATAGTATGTAAACCCCTACTGATAAGCCCGCACATATGCCATTCTTGGGGATGTTTCAATACCTGTCAAAGTTCATACCAAACTTCTGTCAGAGGGATAATCTTACCTCTAAGAAATTCACTAGAGTATGATATGGTGCAGTATGGAGTTTGTCAGAGGATCAAGCTAAAAGCTTTGAACTGCTAAAGAGGCTAGTAACTACTGCACTAGTGAAACTATGATGATGTAACATTATATATTATAAATGAATGCAGGCCAGCAAAAGTTCAAGGTAGTGTTACTACAGGAAGGCAAACTTGTTGCATGTGCACTGAGAGCACTGACTTATGCACAAATCCAGACAACTGCATATAGAAAAGGAAATGTTTGCAATAGTGCTTGGAAGCCAAAAGTTTCACAACTATGTCTACAGGGAAGGTTATCAAGGTTATCAAAGTAACATCTAACCATAAATATTTACAGAGTTATTTTCAATAAATTATTACCTTAGCCAGCACTGTGACATATAGGGATAATGACCTCACAATGCGGCTGCTGACCCAAATTCAGTTATTGGCTTAGATACCTACAAGTTAGGGAGGATGTGAGTGAGCAGGTACTGCCAGCTTGCCCATCTTGGGAGGATGGAGAAGGCTCAAGTCTGCCACATGGGTGACATCTAGCAGGAGTATTAACTGTTTCGCCTGGGCCTAGGAAACTTGCACAGCCATGGTGCACTCACACCTGTGAGCTGATGTCTCCTTGGAGACACTTTTTAAGGACCTCTGCAGAAGATGGTACAAAAACTAACTATCTAAGGAAGGAATTTGAAATTTCAACTTTGACATCCTCAGGAAGGTTTTGAGAATACAACCAAGCAAACCTCCTCATAACAGTTCCAGTGGCAGCAGCCCTGGAAGTGGTATCAGCATAACCATAAGCACACTTAAATAGAGGGTAGCCACTTGTAACACAGAAAAATCAGGCTACATAAAGATCTTTTCTCCTCAGAAGAGGAAACAGATGCCATAATATTTTTCATACTCTCTAAAGAGGCATGCAACAAACTTTAACATATGATCTTGGCAGATGAGAATTCTAACAATAAGTGCTGCAGAGGAATGCACATTTTTGCAAATCTGTCAAAGGCTTTCCCATCCTTGTCAGAAAGGGAGGGACTAGTATTAAGCAGATGTTTTGCAGCAGCTGAATTTGCAAGAGAAATAACAGCTGGGCCAGATCTGGGATTATTATATCAACATTTATAAGATTAAGAAACATTATGTAGTCTATCTGCTTTCTTGGGAGCAAAAGACTGGCTATATGGCAAGTTACAGACTGTCACAAATACATCCTCCAATGCTGAAAGAACAGGAGGAAAAGAAATATGTTCAGGAAAGTATGGTTGCAATAAGTCATAATACTTCTTCAGCGCCAATGGAATGTTAATATGTTCCACTTGAAATAGTAGATTCATTCTGGAAACAGTTTCATAAAAAGAAAATTCTTTATAAAGATTCTGGCTGAAGCCACACTTTCCTCAGAATATGAATTAGAAACCTGAGGAAAAACAGAGACAGTTTCCCTTCACAATCATTTTGTGGTTCAAAGCCACTTCAGAAAATGAAGAATCCCTTTCTGTTACCATAAACAGATGAACTGAAGGATCAACAGCCTGAACAAAACTCCAAGCTAAGCCCCATAAATCAATCCTGTCCAAACTAACTGAAACAGGAGAAGACATGTCTAATTTTTTGCTTCTTTTTCACAGGGATTTTAACGAAACAGACACACTTTTGCCAGGCAAAACCTCTAGTGGCATGTAATCCATTATGGCAAGGCAGAAGGCAATTCCCCTGCTCCTTCTCCTGCAACCAAAAATAGTGGTTCTCCATTGCCTGCAAAGGGCACAGAGGACCTGTCTAACCCCTGGTCCATGGTGGCTGTAGGGATTCAGGCTGGATTATGGCAAGTAAAAAGATGAATGATCTACAGAGCCAGAAATGACCACAGCAGAGTCATACATCTGAGGCTGAAGCACTTTAGCAGGCTGCTGTGGTGGCCAAGGTTGTTAATATTCTTTTTGTGGCTGGCAGAAGGTAAAAAATGAGGAACAGGTAGGTTGTTACATGTTAAAGCTGAGGAAAAATGCATGATTCCCAGGGAAGCCTGGCAGCAGTAGTCAGTAATACAAGTAGGTAGTAAACAAGTCACTTTTTCCACCAAAGAGCACAGCGAACAACAATTTAAATACTTACTCTGGCCAAAAGGAAAGTAACACAACTTTTGCCAAGAAAAAAGTAGTTTTTGGTTTGTTTTCATTTATATAAATGTATGATTTCCTATGTGATGTGTTAATTCAATAAAGATGTTTCTTGTTTAAAAAAAGAAAAAAGCTTTTTCCTCAAAAGTGAAAAGTAATGATCCTGTTTAAAAGTCACTAAAAGTCATGTGACAGTCAATAAAACACTTTTTCCTAGGTTAACATTAATAATTTTACAGAAAAAAATGCAATATTCTGTCATAAAAATAAAGTGAGGAAGTTCTTTTTTTTCCCCTTGAAGGGAACTTATCTGCAATGGAAAGTGTTAGCGGACTGTCAATCCTCAAAAGCCCTCAAGAGTAGTGCTCTTTGGCAGCAGGTCACCCTCCATGCTGTCTACAAAACAAGATCCATCATTCCTCAAGGGGTGGTATAAAAACTTTTTAAGCACAAAAATGACAGCTTGTAGTGAGAATTCCCTCTACACCTTTATTATTACTGTAAGCACTTTCGTGCAAGTCCAATGCCTGCACTTCTTCAGACAAGGGGTGGTATCACACAAGCTGTCAGTGGGGTGGACCAGAAAGACTGTCAAAGGATTTCTTTCTCAGGGGAAAGGGTATTGGTGGGCCAAAATCTCCTTTGCTAAATCATTGCCAGGACTTCCCTGAACTTGGGGTCTTCGGCAGTGGACTGTGACTTAGGCTGTCTTTCATCAAGATCCATATCTGGGGTGGGAAGGTCTGATGAACAGTTTGTGTGCCTCCTATTTCACATCTTCTTCCTCAGGATACTTAGGATGGAGTTATTTGAGCACTTCAGTGAGGACTCTTCTCTTGATCTTTGGGGTCTTATGAGGCTTTTTGATACTGACTCCCAATAGGATAATGATGGCAGTCACAAGGTTCTAGACTAGATGATGTGCACAAGTGAGCTGCAGTGGAAGGTATTTGTTCTAAGGCTTCAGTAGCAGGTCTCCTTAGCACCAACTTACATATAGCAATCGCTGGTGCCAAAACATTTGATATTGAAGAGGTTGGAAAGATCACCTGGGTTGACACAGAAGTCAATGCCAAGGCAATCACACTGATATCCATTAGTACTGGAGGCTGCCCCAACACCAAGTGGAATTTGATGTTGAGGAGTCAAAAGCTCATTATGTCAACACCGTGAACAGCCCTGAAAGGGTTTGTGCTGATCCCAGTATAAACAAATCACTGGCATTAACCTCAGACCTAGTGACTCTGTATACTAGCAGTGTTGGTACCCATGTTACTGTTGCCAAGACTATCAATGCTGAGGAAAAGCTTGCCAGTGGTAACAACAGAAATGGCACATGATCCACAAATGACTTCAAAACTCCCAGAGCCAATACATGGCCCAAAGTAAAAGCAGATGAAGGGTTCTCACTAGCCTCCCAGGAGACAGAGGGGGCAGAGATGACACCTTGATCAAGGCTGTCATCATCTTATTCCAGTCAATACCTGCTGCAGGGCTCCGTGCCAACCTAGATGATCTAGTACACAAAGCAAAAGAAGAGGAACGCTAAGGATAGTAGGGTGCATGTTCCAGATCCTCCCTGCTCTGTGAAAATTCTCAGGTTGCAACCAGCCTGTAGAACTAAACCATTTTCTTCAAGGGCACCTTCAATGCCAATGACCATTGCACCAACTAGGGTACTCCATCCCAAACAGACAGACTCTGCTCTGAGGAGATACTGTCTCTTCAGGATGGAGTCACTTTAGCAGCCTTTGAAAGATGCTTCTATAAACTAGCTCTTGCAAGTTGGAAATCACTTCCTAAAGCTATTGCAAAACTTGACAACTCAGTGTTAAAAATGAAATCTTATTTATCTCAAGAATAAAAATGGATTTGTGTCAGAGATGATAGATAACTTAGAATTCAAACTCAGAGTTGAATTTTATTTCATTTGCAATGCTGCTATGGTACTAAGGTGTGAATCAGCTGGAATCATTGCTGATAGCCGCACTATGTACTGTATTTTTGCTATTGTATCTAACTTCCTGTGCAAATTGCTATTCTGTGTATTTTTCTGTTCTAGTTTGTTTACTGTCAACTGTTTGATGTGTATAACATTTGTTGTCTTTGTCACTTGATCTAGGAAATGGCTGAAATGATCTTGTACAAGTCCACTAATCTAGTTAACAATCAAACAATAAATAAACAAGATTAGGCAGAAATGACTGTAATCACCAGCATACACTAAAACTAGCCTACTGATGAATGTAAAAAGGTTGGAATGAAAATCAAAACCTTCAAGTAACAAGTCTTTGTTCTCTCCTGGAAAAAGTGGATTGTCATTTAAAGGTGAGGAGTTACCAGCTAACCAGTAAAGTCGATTACATATTTTGAGGCCTTGTTTACAAATGTAACCAGAAGGCCAGTGCATTGGAGAAGGAACAGTACTGCAGTCACTGTAGTCTGCTGTGGTGGTGACTCAACAATTGGGTTATAGAACAAAGCTATCCTTTTTACTAGTTACATTGCATGTCCATCCTCACCTATAATAATGAACTTTAAGCTGTGACCAAAATAATGAGTTGTAATATACTAACAGCAGAAATGAGATTCCTTTGCACGGCAGCTGGGCATGATCTCTATGATGGAATGAGGAGCTAAGCAGTCTGGAAGACGTTTTTTATGTTTTATTTAGTAAATTTGTATATTGGGGTTGTGGACTAATCCAAGTGGCCCCATTTCAGCTTCTGTCAAGAAGACAATGTGCTTTAGACACACATGACAGAAATAAAATAAAATATACATAGTCAAGAAATCAGCAGATACACTGCAGAATTCAGTGATGGCCAAAATGCTGTAATGAGAAATACAACATGGGAGAAGAGAGAAAGCAAAGAGAATTGCACAAAGTAATATAACACATTAGCCAGATGGGACTGAACTGAAGCTCATAAGCTCTACATAATGATAAGAGTGTAACAACATACAACAGATGTATAACAGCAAGTATATACAATATGTATATGTGTTGTACTATGAGTTCCGCAAAGGACCGAAATTAAAACAAGAGAAACAGTCTTAGTGAAATGCTAGCATTGCAACTGCTTATGTTATTGCACAGTGCATTAATAATGACCACTTTACCATACATTTTGTACAAGTTAAATTAATTACAGTTTAAATTCTTTATCAGATCGGTACTTTCTGACACTGTTTGGAAAGGAGACTCCATAGTTTGAAGCCAAGGATGGAGGAAAAATGTTCATTAGATGTTGGGTTATCGTTGGATTTTTGAAGAAATGTGCCATTTTGTGCAGAAGAGCACAATTGATGGTGCCATGTTTTTTAATGGTAAAGCTTTAACAACAGAAAATTTGGTGGATGTTTTGTGAATGAATAGTAACCAGTCTGCCTACCTGAAAGCTATACAGTGATTTCACTGCAGGAAGAGAGGAACAGAGAAGAGAGGAGAGGAAAGGAGAGGAGATTGAATTTATACTGTTAGAAACTTTTTGCAGTTCTGAGTTTTTTCCCTGAAGCATAGCTGAGAGAGGTAAGATCACATTCTAGTAAGGACAACAAAATATTCTTTTTTTAACTGCTTCACCTTCAGGAGTGAGGAAGTGAGGTATTTTACTTTAGATGAAAAGGGTTGAGTTAATTTTTGCTTTTTTTTGTCATCTATGTATGTTGTCATAATCAGAAGGATCAAGTGTTCTGAGGGAGGGTACTTGCTCAAGTATTTAATTGTTATATGTAAAATAAACAGCCAAGATGAGTAATATAAAAGTCTTGGCTGTCTGCCAAAAAACATTAGTTTTCTTAGTATTAGGATATGCTGCTTGGATTGTCACCAAATGAAAAGCTTCTTAAGAATTACTTGTAAGTTAAGACTGCTTTCTGATTAGGTGCTGATTCAAGGAATACTAATCTGCAGCATAAAAAATTAGGCTGGATTTCTGGAGATCAAAGAGTAGGTAGCTGATGAAAAGGTTAGTAAAGATGAGGTCTTAAATTGAGGCTTGGAGGACTCCTAATGAGTGAGACTGAAAGGAAGACAAGATATTGGTATCACTATAACCATAAAGGTGTTTTGCGATAAACAGGTTATAAACTAATTATTAGCTGAGGAATTTGAGACTGATGATATCAAATATTTATTTATTATTTGATAAACGGGAAAGTCCCCCTTGGAACAAAGCCAATTTTCAGCAGAGGCCCAGGTAGAAACACTCTAGACACATGTCTTTGTAACATGGGAGGAAACCTGAGCACCTAGAGAAAACCCACACAAATGCAGGGAGGACATGCAAACTCTGCACAGAAGGCACCCCAGCCAGGAATCGAACCAGAGAACCTCCTGCAGTGAGGCAACAATGCTACCACTGCACCACTGCGCCATCCAAATAAGCTAGTGAAGTTGATGATCAATGTGATAGTTAAGTTACATCTGTTAGTAAAAATATATTGTTATTAAGCATTAGTACAACTGTCAGGATACTTCTTCCCTTCAGACTTTCATGTTGATGATGAAAAAAAAATGTCTTTGTAAAGGAAGTCAGTGATTTGGTTATATACTGCTTCCACTAGCAGATTTGTTAAATATGAAATCAGTGATATAGACCTAAATCACAGGTGATAGCTGGGTTGCTGCACTAAAGGCGGAGGAGTGTCCATATTCACCAAGGATATTCACACCTCCAGACTAGTTGCCCAACACAATGCATCTGATATTCTACAGGTGCAACTAACACTAGGTAAGACTGCAATCCAGATTGTAGCTTGCTACAGATCCCCCACCATGCCGCAAGATTTTCACTATGTCTTTCTAAACATACTGGACAATATTAAGATATACCCAAACACCCTAATACTGGGTGATTTCAACTACCCTGCCATTAATTGGGAAAACTACTCGGGTACCAACATCTTTGCCCAACGGTTCTTGGAATTCATAAATTCCAATGCACTGGATCAACTAATCCATAGTCCCACCAGGGGCTCAAATATCCTAGACCTGGTCATTACCAACATGGGAGATCGATGCTCCACACCAATGGTCACCCCGTCGTTGGTCAGGTCTGACCATAAACTAATCACCCTTAACATCCACATCCCACCCCCACCCTCCAGTAAGGAAACCTCCATAAAAAACTTCTTCAAAGCCAACTTCATGCTATTCAAGTCAGAAGTGACTAACTTCATGACACCCATGCAGACGGGAACTGAAAGTTCAAATGCTGAATCCTACACTAAGGCACTGTACAAGCACATCCACTCGTGCATGAATTGTGCCATTCCAAATAGAACCAAGACGCTCTCCTCCAAAAAAGGAAGCCAATCTGGTGATCCCCTGCCATAAACAAACTATACAACAGAAGGAAGAAACTGTTGCAGAAAAGAGGAAAGTCCCAGGATGTAAAATACTCCCTTACCAGCCTCAGTAAGAAGCTGAGATTCCTCATAAAATCCTCCAAAGCTAGTTACGAAAATAAAATTGCCAAAGATTCCAAGGACAACCACAAGACATTCTATAGTTATGTCAAGAATCTAAATGGCAATGCTCAGATCTGCTCTGACCTACAACAGAATGGCATTAAATATACTGATCCCAAGGATATTGCCAATATCCTGGCAGATCGATTCAATACCAACTTCACCCCCCTCTCACTCCCTAAAGGGCCCATCTCAATACCAAAAGATTGCCAAATTCCAGTAATTACGGCCACACAGGTAAAAAACGCACTTTCCAAAGCTAAGAATACAGCATCCATGGGACCAGACGACATCCTGGGCTGTGTACTACATGAACTACAAAATGAACTGGCACCTCACCTAAGTGTCATGTCTAATCATAGCCTCACCTCAGGCTTCATGCCCAATGAGTGGCGCACAGCTACAGTTATCCCACTCCACAAGGGGGGTGATCCACCTTGGATCCCGGGAACTATCATCCCATCAGTCTGACGAGCCTGATCTGCAAAGCCATGGAATGCCTTACCATGGAACGTATAAACAAAGACATTGGCAACCTTCAAACACTGGACCCCACCCAGTTTGGTTTTCGTAAAGGGCTGATCTTGTCTCCTGAACCTGACTGACTTCTTTGAATCACTCTCCAGACCCGTGGACGAGGGCAAGGTTGTCCAAACAGCCTATCTGGACCTCGCCAAGGCCTTCAACACCATCCCCACTCTGGAATCATAGATAAACTTACTAAGCTGGGCATTAATCCCTACTTCACTCGATGGGTTGCCAACTGGCTTACTGATAGAACCCACACTGTAGAAGTAGCCGTCTCCAAATCCAGCTCCAAATAAGTGACAAGTGGAGTACCTCAGGGTTCAGTCTTGTGACCGCTCTTGTTTGGCATCTACTTCTCTGAAGTACAGGACAGCATTAAGGAACTCTGGCTAACAAAGTTTGCAGATGACTGCAAACTGGGAGCCATTACTGAATCCCAAAACGATGTGGATATTCTACAGAAGGGCCTTACAGAAACAGATTGCTGGTGCCAGAGCCATGGGCTCAAGCTCAATGCCAAGAAATGTATAGTTATCCCCTTTGGGAAAAAAACATGTAGTCATGAATTACCACATAAGTGGCAGTACACTAAACAACGAAAGTGTGATAAGGGACTTAGGGACACAGGTGGACAGTGGTCTCACCTTCGATAACCACATCAACACAACAGTCAGAAAATCTTTCTATGTGGCACACCTCATCACTAAGGGCTTTTCATCCAGAAAAAAGGAGGTCATTGTCCCACTGTACCCATCCCTCATTAGACCCATTATAGAGTACAATGCCCCATTTGGTATGTACCTCACAAGACATCTGCAACAACTGGAAAGGCCACAGAAATACCTCACTAAAAGAATCACAAGCCTAAAGCAGATGGCCTATGCTGACCATCTAAAAAAACTCCAGCTATACTCTGTCACATATCGCCTATTCAGAGGTGATCTCTGCGTAACATACAAGGCCATGTCAAACCCAGAGCTGTTGGACATGCTACACTTAAAGAAATCCCAATCCCACAGAGCCACATGCTCCAGGGATCTCAATCTGGTCATCACAATGAACAAAACATGCTGGAGGGATAGGTTCCTGACCCAGAGACTCCCCATACTCTGGAATAGACTGCCCATACATATCAAGCTGCGCACCTCTTTGTTCCTCTTCAAAAGGAACCTTGATGACTGGATGGGAGATAGGAAATTCACCCCTGGGATCACGTCAGTTGCCCTGCTAGACTGGGGACCAGGGAAGTAAATATTCTGGGAAGAAATAGCTAGGGAATTGTTATGGCTAGGCTTGTATAGGCCCTAGGGCTGATAGCCTAGTACCAACCTATGAACCTATAAACTTGAGAATAATAATTATGACTGTTTCTTTCCACTGAGTGGTAAAGGAGTTCTGTGTAAGGAAGAGATTAAAGAGGTGTGTTATATGCAAGCACTCTGCCACTTCTCCTAGCTGAGAGAAGTTAGAAATCAGTTAAGGTGATGTAAGCACTTAGTGAGGTTGCTCCTCAGGTACCCCTCACAGAAGGAGTACCAGCAACAGTAAACTTGAAGCTGGCCTCACAGCAGATCCAGAAAACAATAGCGGGATTATATCTTTAAAAATCTGTGGGGATGGTTAGGGATCTCACAAGATGAGCTGAGCTATTGTGCTATTGAGAGATGTTTGGTCTACCTTGCTAGCTAGTTACCACTGTGACCCTCATCAAGGCAAGTGGTGTAGAAAATGGATGAATAGAGCAGTCCTACCAGTAAGATGTAGGAGGAAGTAGAATGTCAGTTGAAATGAATTATAGTTTTTCTACTGAACATATAAATGAACAGGTGATGTGTGCCAAATGGTCTTTACCTACTGACAATGTTTTTTTTTTCTATTAAAAGAATTGTTAACAAGGTATACTGCAGCAGATAACATAGACATGGTGCACAGAATTAGTAAAATAAGCAAAAATATTTTTGAGAAATCTAAGGAAATACAGACACAAATGTTGTTGTGTCTTTCAGCTTTTCCCAGTTAGGGATCGCCACAGCTGAACATGTCTCCACGCAAAAAAGCTCTAGCTGAAGAGATCCTGACAGGCGTCTTACTACTGTGGTGCTTAACGCTACCCACCACCACCACCACACCAGCCAAATACAGACACACATGTTATTAAGTTAAAAAAAAAATGAAAAAATAACAATTAGTGACTACCATTGTCTTTTTCCTAAAACTCAGAGTTCATGTTGTGATAAATATTTTTGGGTGCTTTTTTGTCCTGTGCTTTCCATCCATTAAACCCCCACCCCATCAGACTCAGTCCAGTCCAGTCACTCCCCCATACCAGAGACATTACCAGTAGAGTACAGAAAGAGACATCAAAAGGGGATATTTGGCTGGCCCCCACAAGAAAAGGGCTCTGAAGCATCTAGTCTTGCTTACCCTTGGGCTGGGACTTGCACTTCCACCCAGCAGCTTTGTATCATTCTGACTGCGAGCTACTGGGGCATTTCTAGTGCAGCCATAAAACCCACCCTGGCAGCTGCTCACTGTGGAGATATCCTACATGTGTGCTCTTCCATGACCACTCCTTAAAAGCTACAGAAACCATTTTGGGATCACCAAGTCCATATTCCTCATCATACATCCACTAGCCACTTTTTACATGCAAGCTTTTACTTGTGTAAGAACACACAGCCCCCCCCCCCCAAGCCAGCAAAGACATTCATTCTTACACTCGTACCCAGCTTTTCCAGCTCCTGAGTTGATAGTCGAACTCAGGTCTCCTGGGTCATTGGCTTTATCTCTCTACACCACAGAGCCAGGCAATGTTAAAAAGTAGTGTATTAAAACAAAATGGATATTTAAGATGTTTATGTGCTGACAGAAGTTGCATAATATGCCGTTTGCTGACCTCCAGGCTATTTTTTTTTTTTTTGCATATTGAAATGTAGGCTGCGCAGCATGTGTTCTTCATTTGCATGGAGTGAGGTGAAGCAAGAATCTGTCACACTTTGGCACGCTCCCTTTGTAATCTACTGACTCTTCACAAGCGCCATCAGGCTCTCATCTCAAAACATCACTACAGGAAAGTGGCTCTGCCATCAGCAGAGTCAGCACATTAAAGGAGGTCTCAGATCATTCAGTCTGCATCAGCACAACTCCTGTGATAGTCCAGGCAGTTTTAACATTTGGAGCCAGATGCTAATGGACTGCTGTAGTAAAAGTGCTACTAAAGCTTTGTAAAATGAGAATTACAGAGCAAACTTTAAACTTAAGTGTTTTCCCATTTTGCTTTTTGCTCTTTACCTTCTGCCAATATATTGACCTACTAAATATTTCAAACAATGCAGCAGTTATTTTGCTGCATCTGTCAAAAAGATTTGGGCAGTGCTTTAGTCAGCCCTCTGTTTGTTGCATGTGACATGACTGCAGTCTACTGCTACAATGAGCATTATGATTTGTTTTGTGACGGAAGGGCAAGCCAACACTAGACAGCAAAAGACGAAGTCCAAAACACACGTTTCTGGATTAACTTCTATGTAACCTTTAAAGACTTTTAAAAATGCATTAATTGTTTTATTTTCCTACCCTGGGTTTGTTTCTTCCCTTGAGACTAGTGTAACATCCCATCCCCCCAAACTACTGTCACTGCAACTTTTTTCTTTTTCTTACAGCCAGAACTGCTGCAAACTCAGAGGCGACACTTACTAATGAGAAGCAAAAGGCAATACAGATTTGAAGTCCTAGGGCACGCAGGGTATGAGATCAAGTATGTCAGTGTCTATACATTCACAGAGTCACAGGATTCTCAGGCGAAATGAAGTGACCCCCTTCCCTGCACTATGGCAGTCTTGGCAGATGCTCAGATCTCCCAGTTACTGATGCAGTGCTGTTGACAGCAGTTACTTGCTACATAGCTTCTCAGATAGATTCCTTACAAGCGGATGGCAAGCACTTGATCAAGTTCTAATTGTCCAGATGCAGCTTATTGACTTAATAGCTGAGTGTAGGTCATATCACTGAAATCTTTTGGAAGAATTTTTCCTTTTCTCATTGTTGTGCTATACATATATATATATATATATATATATATATATATGTACATATATATATATATACATATATATATATATATATATATATATATATATGTACATATATATATATATACATATATGGAAGATGGGATACTTGTGCCTCACATGGTCCCTACAAAAATGCTTATTTCAATTTTTTCAGGTGGGTTATGTGTGTATTATTTCTTGATCACATGTAATCTAACTTATTAAACTTTTTAAATAGATCCCCTCATCACAAGTCTATTAAAGATCTAAGTTTCCTTGCTAATTCGTATTTAGTAAAACTGAGGGAAAACATATACTGTTGGTGAACATGCCTTAAAATTATTTACATAACTGGCAGAACTTCTAGAACAGTCTAATAAATTCTCCTCCTCTTCATTAACACTGCCCAAATAGTGGTACTCTTCCATGTATACAGCATAGTTTTGTGGGCTATACAGAATACCAGAGACACAGAAAATAACTTCTTGTCAAGTAAAATGTAAAGCACAGAACCACAGGATGGGTGTTACCCTCTGATCACAGTGTCAAACAGGCAAGAAATGGTACTCAGATTGCAAGCGAGGGACTGCAGCCTTCTGGAAATGGATTAAAGTATCCCATCTGTAGTCCTACAAGCTGGGTCATCCTTGGCCACCTGTATATGGAACATTGTCTGGTAATTTGTGACATAGCTCCCTTGACAAGTAGCAGTATATGGCTTTGTTGTCACTAATGTGGACAAGGCTGCACAAGCCCCAGTTTGGGCCTACTTGACTATCTATGACCACTGCATGCATTATTAAGATAAAAGATAAGCAGTAGAAAGAAAATGCAGTTGCAGAATTTCAAGTGGGCTGATATTTTCTTAAAGATGATATAATGCTTCAGTCAAAAAAGTAGAGGTGATGTGGAGGAGCATAAAGCATTACCAAAAGCTGAGCACTGAAAAAGACTAATCCATATCAGATGAGTTAGCAAAAATAAGTAAAAAAGAGGTCATTATCATTCCAAATGAAGTAATTATTAAGATAGAGATAATAATAATAATAATAATAATAATAATAATAATAATAATAATATATTATACAGTATACTAGCATAGGAGAAATGGGGAAGTGCAGGAGGAGTAGTACAAGGCATGAAGACAGATAGATGGAATGTGACGAAAACACAGAATGCACATTCAGGCCATAAACTGGGAGGGGGGCAAGAGATTTTTTAGCTCTACATCTTAACAAGAAAGCCCACGGAAGAGACAGTATGCCTAAGGAGAGAAGCTGAAGCACATAAAAGGACGAGGAAACAAAAAGCTCCTTGGAAATACATACAAAGGGCAAATATAGTCCATGCTTCCCTCCCTAGAGAGCTGGCTAAGAACATGTTACTGCCTGGTTGTTCTCTGGAAAAGACAAAATCCTACAGCAACAGAGCAATAAAAGCAGTTCATACCCAGAGGAATATTTTAAAAACATTATGAAATGAATGCATATCCACTACCTAATGTCACAGCACATCTTGGCCCATGTGGTGGTGAAGAGGGTAGGGGGGAGTCAGTGAACTGAAATACACTGTCAGACCACTCACAATTTTTTCGAGACTGGTTTGAAGAACCCTATGCCACCCATCTATCCTAAACAAAAGCTTTACAAGACAGCCCCCTTCATATGGAGAGAGGAGACTCCCAACTGGAAAATGCTAGAAACAGACAGAATAATGGCCGAATGTAGGAGCTTAGGAATGTGTTACAACTAGACAACTTATACAGCTTATACAAATGTTTTGACACAGTTGTAACTGATTGGAGCAAAACAAGATCCTCAAGAAAAACAAGTCTGCCTGGTGGACAGCCAGCATTAGTAAGATATACAACAAGAGGAAGAATTTGCTGTCTAAAAATAAAAAAGAGAGGTCCAGCTCTGGAAGAACACCCTTCTGTGCTTGAATAAACAAATAAAACAACTTGTAAAATCTTTTAAGGGCAACTTTGAAAAAAAGTTAGCAACCATAGCTAAAGATAACCATAAGGAAGTCTTGAACTATATCCGTAACCTAGAAGTTAGGACCCAGGCATGTGCTGAATTAGCTGTGGATGGCATCACACACACACACACACACACACACACACACACACACACACACACACACACACACACACACACACACACACACACACACACTGATCCTGCAAAAACAGATAACCTATTAGCTGACAAGTTTTGTGAAATTTCATCCCCCTGTCCCCTCCAAGCATTCCATAAAGCATTCCCTCTACATCCCCCCACCTAGCATCTCCAAAGACCAAGTCATGAATGCTCTCTCCAAGGCCAAAATCACAGCCTCTATGGGACTGTATTGCATCCCTGGTTGCATTTTAAATGGTCTAAAACATGAGCTAGCAACTCCATTAGTTACTCTCTTCAACCACAGCCTGAGTACTGGTTTGGTCCCTGCTGAATGCAAACAGCAATCATCATCCCCTTCATAAAAAGGGTACAGCAACAGACCCTAGGAACTACAAATCCATAAGCTTAACCAGCTTTATCTGTAAGACCATGGAAGAATCATCATGGACCTTATAAATAAGGATATAGGTGATCTCCACACCCTTGATCCAACACAGTTTGGTTTTGTCAAAGGCAGTTCATGCCTGTTAAACTTTGTGGACTTCTTCAAAAACATCACCAGAGCCAAAGATGAAGGCAAATATGTACATATGGCCTACCTTAACTTAGCCAAGGCCTTCAACATAATTACACATTCAGATATTGAAAAACTCTCCCAGTTGAATATCAACCCTTATGTTGTAAGGAGGGTTGCTAAATGGCTCACTGACGACACAGTCAAAGTTAGGGACTTTACCTCAAAAAGCAGACCTGTCACCAGTGGGGTTCCACAGGGGTCAGTGGTGGGTCCCCTATTGTTTGGAATATACTTCTCAGACATTCATGCCAAAACAGAGGGGTTGTGGCTGACTAAATATCCTGATGACTGCAAATTAGGTGCAATCACTGAATCCCCAAATTATGTCAATATACGTCAACAATGACTTACACAAACCAGTGATTGGTGCCAAAGCCATGGACTCAAACTCAAAGCAAAAAAATGTATTATCATCCCGTATGGTAAAAACAATATCCCTGCAGACTATCATATAAATTATAATACCCTAAGTATCAATTCTGTAGTGAGATACCTGGGAACACAAGATGACTGTAGTCTAAACTTTGACCACCATGTGTCTACTGCTGTAAGGTAAGCATTCTACATCACATACCTCATAGCAAAGGCATTGCCTCAAGAGTGAAAGAGGCCATAAAACCCTGTACTCGACCTTCATCAGGCCAATAATTGAGTACAATGCTCCCTTTGGTATGTACCTTACACCTTACCAGGCACCTGCAGCAACTTGAGAGAAGGCAGAGATTTCTAACTAATAAAATTCAGGGTTTCCAGAAGACTTGTCCCTGGCCTACAGAGCAATCTTGGATCCAAACCTAATGGAAATGCTGCACATTAGCAAGTCAAATGGGAGAAGGATCACCCACTCCAGGGACCTTAACCTGACCTGCAGCATAAATAAGATCTGCTGAAGAGACAGATATGTCTCTCACAGGTTGCCTCTCCTCTGAAATAGGCTACCACTTCCCATCAAACAGAGCCCCTCTATGACCCTGCTTTAGTGTAGCTTGAATGACTGGATAGGAAACCATAAATTCCTGCCAGAGACTTCAAATATGACCCTCCTAAATATGGGCAGTCATTGCTAATGAAGATCTTGTGTTTAGGCAAGATCCTTTATATTGGGTTTCTCTAGAATTATACTAGGTGCACATGGCTAGGCTTATAAAGACCTTTGGGTCAATAGCCCAGTAACCAGCTATGAACCTATGAATATATGAGTACCTGAAAAGCTTGGAGCCCATAATGAGGAAAATGGTCCCAGAAGCAGAGGAAGGACAACAACAGAATTAAGAAAAAATATTTCAAAGACAATAGAAAATGGGAAAAGTGTGGCAGATATTTCTTAAAAAATTAACCCTGAAGATACACACAAATAAAATCACAAAGTAACAGAAAAGTAATAGGATCTAATTAGATTTTGTTTCAGGATATCTGTGTGATCTTATAATACACTGCAGTGTCAAAACTCTTCATATCTCCAGCATGATGTACAAAGGTATAAAAAGCTTAGAACAGAAAGCAGAAGTGAGTCTGCAGACCAAATACATAAGAGGGAGGCGAAGGTTGGTTGGTATACAGGATGGACCTGTACCTACAGATCTATCATTATAATAAGTATGTAACTTATGTATCGGATGGGAGATGGTCCATCCTTTGTGTAGATCAGTATGTATGTATATCTTTAAGAAGCTTTCCATGGGCTTGCACATGTGTATAAATACTGAGCACATGCGAGCCTGACTGCCATTTTGTAGTAAGCTGTTGAGATGTAAGCATGCATGTCTGTGGAGTCTGTCAGTTAATCAGTTCATTTATATTTGTACTGCTGCTATCCATCCTGATGTGTTTCTATATAATAAATCATATAAACTAACTACCCTGCCTGTTCATCTTCAATTGTAAACCAAGACAAGTGACATTGTGTCAGAATGGGATCCAGATTCAGGACAGAGAGACGCTCAAGTTAATGTTGGAGTAATATAGAGGAATGTATCATCCCTACTGCACGTATAACTCGCAAAACAGTTCAGAAACGAATTCTAGGAGCTAAACCTTGCTCAAATGATTTCTTATTTGGAAAATATAAAACAAAGCACTCAGGATGCTCAAAACAAATTTCTAGTTAAACAAAATGTCCGAAACATCGATATAGTGATAAAAAATATTCAACATAGTTAGGAAAACGTTTGAAATAAAGTATGAATTGCATAAAATGTATAAAATAAGGGAAAAGACTGCATTTTTTAATATGAGCTACTTTTTCGCATTAATAAAAGCTATTACAGCTATCCGAGATATATGAAGTGTTCTCAAGGTTGTGCATTTTTACAGTACAGTTATTTTGCAAATTACAGCCATTTCAAAGCATATTTCACAAAGTACAGTATTTTGAAGAGTTCATAGTTTATTGTGCATTCGAATGTTATTACAAGTGCTGGTTGTGTGTGCATGTTCAATTACAAGAGGCATATTTTCAGTGTTTGGCATACTTTGTTGGCATGGCTGAAGGATTCAGTGGACCAGCTCCTCTTGTATTTGATAATAATATTGCAGAGAATTGGAGAGTATTTGAGCAGCAGTACAATATTTTCATATAAGCTGCATTTTCTGATAAAGATGACTGCTTAATTTAGCTGGTTCAGAAACCATAAAAAGAGAGCGTTCATTTGTGTATGCACCTGCTGTATTTGCAGGAGAGGGGAAACCATCATATAGTGGTACCAGCTGAATCAAGGGAAGACCCAGAGTGCATAAAATGTAAATTTAGAGAAATTGGTAACCCCCAAACAAAAATTACACTAGAAAGGCACTTATTTTACACAAGAGATCAAAAGCCCGGTGAAACTTTTGCAGCAAATATAACTGATTTGAGAAACAAAGCTAAAACATGCAGATTTGATGATTTAAGGAATAAGTTGATAAAAGACAGACTTGTGTGAGGTATTAACGATGATGCTGTGAAAAAGTTTTTGCTTTGTGATAGTGATTTAACTTTGAATAAGGCCCCTGAGATTTGGCAAATATATGAGCTCACAGAAAAACACATAAATATGCTTACAAATGAGGAATGCATGCTTCCAATATCTTCTAAAGCTAATGTTGATAGTATGTAGCACATGGTTAAAAGAAGCAGGCCCAAGCACATGGGAGTGTTACAGGACCTGCAGCAAATTGTTGGGAAACCCTGTAGCTTTCTAGTAAATTCCAGAGTTTGCACAGTCTCAGTGCAGCACAAGAGTTACTCAGCAAAATCAAAGAATGTGCCTCTGCCTGGTTTCATAGTCAACTGTCGTAACTGTGGTGGCAATCGTGTCTAAAAGAGAAAAGTGCTTAGCTTTTGGTCAGCAGTGCCACAAATGTAAAAAGTGGAATAATTTTTAAAGATTTTTATAAGTTAAATAAGACACATTCTTTTATTAAAAGAGAACATTCCAAGAAACAAGTTGATCAATTAGAAAGCTGTGACTCTACTTTTTATGTTGATGGCATATCTGTGCTTAATGAAACAGTCAGTGGATTTATGGGCAAAGAATAAAGTATTTTGTACTGTTCATATAAATGGAAGACCCATGCAGCTCAAAGCTGATACAGGTTCAAAGTGCGATGTTATGTCAGCAGAAACATTTGCTAGAGTATGTGCTGATCAGAAGCTTGTTTGGCAAAGTGTACGAAGCTTGTTGCCTATGGTGCTGAAGAAATTTAAACTGAAGGCTCAGTAGAGCTTTCATGTTACTCTGCTGGGAATAGCTATGACTTGCAATTTTACATGGTCAAAAGGCACATGCAGTCATTATTAGGCCTCAGAGACAGTTTGAAATTGAACTACTTTCATTTTAATAAGGAAGTCCATCATGTAAGCTTAAAGGACCACTGTTCTAATTTTTCCCATACTATTTTCTCTACCTATGCTGATTCTTTTGAAGACAAACTAGGAAAACTACCAATTGTGTACTCCATGAAGTTGGGCCCAGAGGTCAGCCCAGTTGTCAGGCCAGCCGGGAAAGTTCCAGTAGCTATGCAGAAGAGAACCAAAGCTGAGCTAGACAAAATGGTGCAGCAAGGTGTAATTTGTCCAGTAGGCTCTTCTACCCCTACTGAATGGGTATCTTCCATGGCATAGCTCAGATAATATCAGAATATGTATTGATCCACAAGGCTTGAACAAAGCACTGAAAAGACCTCATCATCTAATGTGTACAGTCAAAGAAGTTGCTGCTCTTATGCCAAATGCCACTGTTTTTTTCTGTCTTGGATGCAAAGACTTCATTTTGGCAAATTTTGCTTGACTGAAAATCTTCATTGCTAACCACTTTCAGTACTCCTTTTGACAGGTACAGATTTTGAGAATGCCATTTGGGGTAAATTCTGCCTGTAAAGTCTTCCAACATGCCATGGAACATTTTTTTCTGGTCATCCATGTGCTATTGTAGTAGATGATATTCTGGTAGGAAGTAATGGTGAAGTCAAACATGACAGCAACCTCAAGAAAGTTCTGGAAAGAGCACATGAAATGAATCTTAAGCTGAATCTTCAGAAGTGCAAATTCAGGCTACGAGAAGCTACTTATTTTTGGTCATTTATTTACCAGTTCAGGCTTACAGCCGAATTCTTCCAAGCAAACGACAATTTTTGAGATGCCAGCTCCAGACAATGTTCGAGCCCTACAACATTTTCTTGGCATGGTTAATTACATAGGCAAGTTCATTCCAGACTTGAGCCAACTTTCAGCACCACTCAGGGAGCTGACATACAAAGATGTATCCTGGTCATGGTTAAAACAACACCAAAGCGCATTCGATGTCCTGAAACAGAGAATTGCCAGTCCACCAATTCTTAGATATTATGATGTTTACAAACCAGTTACTCTTTCTAGTGCTGCTTGGAAGTTTGGTCTTTTTTAAAATGGTAGACCCGTAGCCTATGCATCCAGAACTTTAACCCAAACTGAGTTGCAGTATGTGCAGATAGAGAAAGAACTCTTGGCAATTGTGTTTGCATATTCAAAGTTCCATGATTATATTTATGACTGACCTAGTCAAAATTAAACTGATCACCAACCTCGTCACTATTTTGAGAAATCCTATGTATACAGCTTTCTTCCGCACATCTTGATGAACTTAGAAGTGATACAGCCTCAGATTCAGATCCAGTTTTTCAGAAGCTCAACCACTTTATCAGTCAAGGATGGCCGTCAAAGCATTCTTGTTTACCTCATGACCTGCAACCTTATTTTCCTTACAGAGATGAGATTTTGTTTGACGATGATATCATTATGAAAGGTCCAAAAATGATTGTTCCAAAACACTTGCAACAAAAGTACATTACTATTTTGCATCGTGGCTACCCAGGAGCAGGCTCTACCAAAAGAGGGGTGAGAGGACTAGTATTTTGGCCTTCTATGTCACAGGGCATTAAGAGATTACTTTCATCTTGTTCTGTATGTAATAGTGCAAAGCCAAATCAACCACTTCAGCTAAACCAGATTCCTGAACTACCTTTGTCAACAGTAGCTACAGACATTTTCGAATGAAATGGTCAACATTACTTGTTGTTAGTAGACTCTTATTCAAATTGGTTCAAGATTGACCTACTTCCTAATCTAGCATCCAGTACTGTGATTATTAAGTTGAAGCATCATTTTTCAGTCATTGGTAGTCTGCACAAAGTTATTTCTGACAATGATACACTGTTTACAAGCCAGCAGTTCAAAAGATTTGCTGAAGAGTGGGACTTTATTCATGTTACAAGTAACCCTGAGTACCTACAGTCAAATGGTTTGGCAGAATGTCCAGTTCAATGTGTGAAACAGTTACTGGAGAAGTCAAAATGGGACAATAGAAAAAGTTTTCTTCAATCTCTTGAATCTCAGAAATATTCCTCATGATAAACATCTTGGTTCAGCTGCACAGAGACTTCTGTCAAGACAAACCAGAACCACACTGCCAATCAGCAGTAATCTACTGGTTCCAGGTGTCAAGGACAACAGATCAGTGAAAGCCCATCTGTTAAAGAAGCGCTTATCCCAGAAGTCCTATTATGATAAGACCAGCAAACCACTCAATCCATTACAAGAAGGGGAGATAGTGAGGATGCAGACATCCAAAGGTTTTGATCGGTTTGGAGTCATGAAAGGTGGATATCCAGAGCCAAGATCGTACATTGTAGAATCACAAGGAGTTGAATTTAGGTGGAATTGGAAACATTTGGTCCTGGTGTCTGAGCCTGTATTGCAGTATCATACCTGCAAGAAAGAAGAAATCTCAGACTGAGTTATCCAATGTTCAAGTTCCAGAGGACATTCCAGTAAATATCCCTGTTCCCGAGAAGATTCCCAAAACTCCAGAAACTGTTTGCTCACCAATACTCTTTGCTGCAGATGGTGTACCACTTGGTTGGGAGAATGTACATGCATGGAAGCTCAAAAGCACCTCAAGCAGGCAGTGGCTGCAGAAGTCACAAAGCTGCTATGGGTAGGGAGCTAGGGCACATTCACTGTCAGCAGTGTGACACTGAACCAATGTCCTCAGCTTCCTCACTGACCTCAGATGTGGGTCAGGTTGAATGCAGGGGAGATTGAGGTGGGTCTGTTAGACCCAATGAATGAGAAGAGGAGCATGTAGCAGGTGATGGTCAGCTTTAAGGAAGGAAAAAAAGCAGTTACCCCAAAGTGACTTGCAAAAGTATTCAGATTAGACCAAGTATCTGTTGCACAAATATTAAACAGTACTACATTTCCTTCTGTCCCCTGAGAATTTCACCTCATGCCAGATAAGCCTCCCCAATCAGACTTGAGCTCATTTGCTGTTCCACACTGGGTCTCTTCAATGCAGGAGGGGTCATCATCCAAACAGCCACAGGGGGGGTGTTCTGTGCCTCAGCATGCATCCTAGAAATTAGGGCATATACTACAGACCCTAACCTCTCCATCGGTAGAGGACAAACAACCCACATCTCTGCAGGGGTCACTATGCCTTCCATCACAAGAATAGACACATATGTGCACCCATGATGAAGGCTATTTCACATATGGCTTGTTTTCAAATGCCTGCCCTATGGCGACTCCCTCCATTATTGCCCCTCCCCCATGGGATTATGACATTGGATGTTCCCAGTTTGTCCCTTCTTCCCATCAGGACAGACACACCCATCCTCCTCACATCAGAGGCAATAGACATCTAAGCTTGTCATCAAACCTAGGTCAGCAGAGTTGTAGTGAGGGCTTTAGAAATCCATTCCAGAGGATTTGGCCTGTGCATCATTTCTGAAAAGAGCTGTTGGATTAGCAACTCTTCCATATGAATGAGTTATGCCCTGAGGAACAGAGTGTTAAAGGGACAAAAGGATATGGACAATTGCCTTCATCTCCATAAAGATGATGTGCAGGGAGGATTCAGGGGATATCTAGACACCCTGCACTACATGCTCACTGTCATTCTTCTCCACTTCAATGCAGATGTATCTGTGTTGACTGCTGCCATGGAAGTGGTAAATGAGACAAGCCCCCTCAGATAAGGTTTCTACCCACCACTTATTGTAGCATATGAACCACAACTGGGACCACTAGACCCGGAGAGTCAAACTGCAACACCTGCATGTGGTATATGGCATGCAGCATCACAGGGAAGGATGCCACAGTAAGACCTGCAATCTTGAGGAATAGATGAGCTGAAATCCTGATAAAGTTCAATATGACAGATACTTTGGACAGAAGAGAGAAAAAGTAACTTCTCTGTAAGGTGTGTATCACAAAGACTGTGTCCAAACTACAGCCAATGAATTTGAACAGTTGGAAAAGGGTACACTCTGACTTTGTAATGCTCAATGTAATCCCAAAAGAGTAGAACATTGTCATCAGAGACTTCTTTGTTAAGGTTAAAGCTCAAATCAGAGGAGCAGCATGGAGTCAGATATCAGTATATGGGAAGATCTTGTCAAAATACAGCATCAGGATGGCTGCCACTACATACATACATTTAGTAAACAACTTGAGTATTAAGTTGAGCTCTAAAGGAAACATCCAGATTTGGTAATTACAGGATCCTACCCAAAGATGGAGATAGTTCTTTGACTTCTTCACAATCTTGATGCAGAGATAGGTGTCCTGGAGATCAAAAGGGTACATCCAGTCTCCGTTGATATAAAGGCAGTGCAAATGGTTTTCTTGGAGTTAAAGGCATTTATGTCACTCAGAAAAAGGACTCTGGACTCTTTGGCCTGCTGCTGTGGGACAAGCTGCAGATCCAAGGACTGAGGATCAGATAGTTCTAGTCTAAGAGGTGCCAACATTGAGACTGGGACAACAGACAGCACTGAGAGGAACAACTGCAAAGGAAAGTACAGTTGTGTAAGTACATTTACTATAACAATATGTATTCAAATGATCACTGCTACAGTAGCCTACAGGTTGCATCCTGCATAAGATATAAAAGAAAGTTATGCACTTGCCAAAAGAATAGATCTGTGTTGTCTGTTTCTAACCTTCCTTAACTGATGGGTTTCAGTATCCGACCTTGGCTTTGACTTCGGCCACTTTTTCCAAACTTCTGATCTGTAGCTCAGGCTTCTCCCCTTACCCATAATCCCCTCCAGTCCCCATTACCTCATTTCAAGTTTGCCGTCAATTCCTGCAAAAACATTACATTAATTATAGATATGTATTACCATAAACAAGGTACCAGAAGACTGCCTGACAGAGCAAAAGAAAATCTGCACTTGAGCTGCGAGAGTATGTAATCCTGTACCAATGGCAGCCCATGCAGCCATACCAGGTGCCAAAGGAAGAAAAACTTTCCAAGAGATGGAAAGGGGAAAGGAGGGAGGGGAGCTAAGGAAGCATGCAAACAGACAACACAGATATATTGTTATGTTAAGTACATAGCTTTCAAATCTGATATTGTCTCTTCCATCCATTCCTCAACTGATGGGACACAGTTCCCAGCTACTTAGCTCCACAAGTGGTCTCATGGAAGGATGTTCTGAAGGTCATTAGAACCAAATGTTTCCCATTATCTGGAAAGCAGATCTAATTTGTAATAGAAAATGAAGGTATGAACATTAGACCATGAGGCAGCAGCACAAATGTTATCCACTGAGGCCCTAAAAAAGAAGGCTGAAAAAGTGGAAACAGCTCTTGTTGAGTGTGCTTTTGGTGGTCTAGGCAAAGCCAAACATTTTTCTTATATACATATGGGAGATACAGCCAGTTAACTATCTAGCTAATGTAACCTTTGACACACCTTAACCCATCTTGGCTTTAGATCATAAAACACGCAATTAATCTGACTTCCTAAAAGGTTTGGTTAGAGGGAAGTAGAAACTTAATTGTCTGTGCATATAAATAATGTATGTATTCTATTTTCTCAAACAAAAAAACTTTGAAAAGAGACATATACTTATACGAGTGAAGTTTGTGAAAATATTTTAGGGAAAAAGAGGGTTTAGTGTGTAAAGAAACCCTGTCCTTGTGGAAGACAATGTATGGAGGTTGGCAAGACAGGGCTTGGAGCTCTAGCACCTTTCTAGCTGAAGTAACTGCTGCAATGAAAAGGGTTTTCCATGCACCTTGGCAGCAGGTTAAATAGGAGCTTTGGTCAAGACTTGTAGTAAGACAGTCATGTCCAAAGGGGGGAGTAGGATCCTTGAGTAGAAATCTAAAAAGAAAACTACCTCTCAGGATAGCTTTACACAACTTAAGTGAAGCTAAGGGAGTATGATTATTTACAGTCTGGAAGTATAAGATCACTGCCCGCTGAACCTTGACAGCTGAACAACTATCACTGTTATGGAAAATGTAGGCAAGGAAATTTAACACTGTTGATATAGAAGCTGAAAATGGTCTCTAAGTTTCTCTGTGAAGCTCAAATGCAAAATTTCCATTTACTTTTGTAAACTTTCCTAGTGGACAGTTTCTGAGAAGAAGTAAGAATATGGACCACTTGAGAAGAAAGCCTGGACTGACTAGCTATCATCAGAAATAGAGCAGCCATGACATTAGTTTTAGGGCTCTGATATCTGGATGAGGCATTTCATCTGAATGAGGCAGGAGCTCTGAATTTTTATCCAGCACCCAAGGAAGGTGTACTAGATGAGGCCAATGGAAGGGAAACCATACCTGTCAAGGCCAAAAAGGGGCAAAGAAGATGACACACTGATCTTCCTTGTACTTTCCACAGGAATTTTGGAATTAGTGGAGTTTGGTTGGAAGTCATATAGGAGACAGGAGGGCCAGTCATGGATCACAGCATCTCTTGGGGACTCCCCTCCAAGGGGACTCAGAGCAAAGAACCTGCTATGTTTGGATTTGCTGAGAGAAGCAAAAAGAATACAGCATGGTTGGCCCCAGTGAGGAATGATTTGTGTTGCCACTGTTGGAATGAGACACCACTCTGGAGGTAGCTGAATAGATCTACTCAGCTTCTCTGCTAGAATGTTGGTCTTCCCAGTATATGCATTATTATCAGAAAGCAGTTGGAAGACATTGCCCACTGCCACATTGTCATTGCTTCTTGTCACAGAGAGTAGCAACATGTTCCTCCTTGTTTGTTGGTGTACTGGACTACTGACATGTTGTTGGTCTGGATAAAAATCACCTGTAGAGGAAGGACATCCTGAAAACTCTATAATGCTAGGGCTGTCCTCAGCTCAGACATTGATATGAAGATTGGCCTGTGATGGGCTCCATATGCCTTAGACCATCTTTTCCAGGTAATGCCCCCCAGTTGGGAAGCATCCATGGTCACTGTGGCTTTGGAAGAGGGAAGGACAAAGACGCAGCCCTGAAACACTTCTGGAGAGATATTCTGCCAAGTTAAATGATTTCTGAAGATCACTGTTAAGCAGATCGGAAAAGTCAAGAGCTCGGATATGATCAACCACTGGACTGCTAGTGTTCACTGTAACACTCTCATATAACACCTTACAAAGGGGACCAGAGCAATAGAGGATCCTATCAATCCTAGACATTGAAGGACTAATTTGACAGATGGTGTCCGACAGGAAAGAAGTCATTGAGCCAGATTTCAGCGAGTGACTATCCTGCTCTCTGGTAAACTTGCAGTTTGAGTAGTTGTGCCCAAAATGACTTATAGGAACTCCAGAAGCTCTACTGGAAAAAATGAGAATTGTCCTGGTTCACTGTAATTCACAGACTGAAGCATAGTTATAGCAAATACTTCTGACCCAGACTAGCAGACACCTGATAGGAGCAGTAAGGAGCGAATCATCAAGATAGGGAAGCACCTAGAACCCTTGCAGTTGGACATGAGCTGCAACCAATGCCATGCATTTGGTGAACACCCGAGGGGCTGTGGTGAGACCAAAGAGCAGGGCTCTAAACTGAAAATAACTGGCTAAACTGAAAATAACTGGCTCCTAACCTGACCAAGAAAACCATCCCAACTCTGCCCTGAGACTGAAGCCAGAGCTCATGTGTCCAATGGAAGACAGACACAGGAGAATTCACAACTGAATTTGGATCCTGACGAACTTCCTCATCATTCTATCCACACTAACTTCTGAAAAGTTTCTGGTAGACCTGATGGACCTCAATGACAAAGATGTGGAAGGTGGCCTCTGCAAAAATCTCTACTGAAGAAAGGGTGACAGCAGCCTAGGAGAGACTGCATCTGGGGAAAACCTTGGCTTTGGTAAGGCAAGAGTCTTAGATTGCAATGGAATCAGATACAAGATATTAGTAGGATCCAAAGGCTTGGAGCTGAAGATAAAAAGGGTGATCGAGAGTGATCAGGGGGAGTGCTTCCTCATCTCCTTGCCCTTTTCTTTGGGCCTGTTGCTCTTGTCTCCCTTGAGGACTTTTTCCTCAGTGATGAAGCTCCAAATGCAGATTTTGAGGAGTCAGAAGGAATGAGACCCTTAAGCACAAGCTTGTTCCAAGGATCCTTCATGGGCCACTGACCAAATGCTTTGCAAACAGAGCAATCCACTGCTAGGTGAGGTGTCCACAGACAATACACACACTTTAAATGAGAATCAGAATTTGGCATTGTATGACTGCAAACCTCACATTTTTTTAAAACACATAGGCTTGTCCGACATAGTTTCTGTAAGGAAAAGGAGAAGCACAGAAAAAAACACTACCAGCAATGGTAAAAAAGAATACACAACTAAAAGGAGATTGTATAAAGTTTTTATAAAGGGAAGAACACCAACAATGGAAACAAGAACTACTAGATAAAACTAGTAATAAAAGGAAAGGAAGCAAAGAAGGCACGAAGGAGGTCTAGAGGAAAAAAAATTTTTTTTTACATAAATATGGGAAGGGGGGAGATACAGTAGAAAAAGAGACTGATATACTAGAAAAGTACCTGAAGATTACAAATAGCAAAAAACTGTAAAACACTTAACTGAATTGAAGCCTGAGGCAATGAATCCCACCAAACTTCTATGAGCAGCAAACAACATCTGAGGTATTGTTGGGGACAGGAGAGGATTATGAATAAGGGGAGGAGCCTGAGCTATGTGTCCTAAGTCTGGAAAAAGTGGCCAAGCCAGATCTGAGGTTAAATACAAAACCCATCAGTTGAGGAATGGATGGAAAAGACAACATCAGATCATCCAGCCACCTTCCAAAGCTTCAAATCACCTTCCACATGCATAAACCATGAATCAGCTTGAGCTGAGCTGACTAAAAAGGCAGGTTTGGTTGACAAGCCCTTCAGAGTTTTCATGCCAATGGAGAGAGGGAGGCTAAGCCCTAAAAGGAAATTGATAGGAAAATAAAAAAAAAATAGATGTCCACACCCTGGCATAACGAATGCACCAAAAACAAGGGAGGGAGGGAGTGGCTACTGCAGTTGTAATCATTTGAACATCTACTGTTATGCTTACTTATACAACTGTACTATGTTCTTCATATTGATCACTGCTGCAGCAGCCTAAGCTATATGGGTAGATTACCATAGTTTAGAACAACTGTGAGGGTGAAGGGAAAGGGTACAGGAGGCCCTGGAAAACAGTCCTAGCAAAGCCTGTCCTAGACCCAGAAAAGGAATATAGTTTATAGTGTTTGGTAAAAGTATATGCAGAGGACCAAGTTGCTGCTCCTAGAATAATTCTAGAGAACAGTTCTTTTCAAAAAGCCATAGATGAAGACATGGCCCTGGTAAAGTTTGCCTTGATGTTGTGTGGAATAGACTTTTTTTTTTGGGTGGGGGATAACAAAAGGTACCATTTGAAAATAGCCTGCTTTGACATAGGTTGTCCCTTCTTACCTTCACAGGAAATGAACCACTAATCATAAAGTTCTGAAAGATTTTGTTCTGTCATGATAGTACCTGAGTTGTCTGTGGACATTCAAGGTATGATGTATCCTTTTCCCCTCATTTTTAGGTGCTGGAAATAAAACCGAGAGCTGGATTGTTTGGCTTAAAGTAAATTCAGTCACCATTTAATGCATTAAAGGACTAGTTCTCAAAGAAACCCTGTCTCTCTGAAAGGTGAGATGAGGTTTATCCATCATAAGAGCTTGCAACTCTGATGCTCTTCTTGCAGAGGTCACAGCAATCAGCAAAACTGTTTTCCATCTTAAAAATCTGATATTATCCAGATGAACTGGTTCAAATGGAGCAAATATTAACTTCTCGAACACAAAATAAAGATACCAAGGAGGAGCCACCAGTTGTCAGGGAGGCTTGTTATGTAGTACCCCTTTGAGAAACATTCTCACATGAGAATACATGAAAAGGGGGATTCACAGACAGATATGCTGAAATTGCTGATAACTGAAACATTATACAGGAGTAAGGCAGAACACAGAATAGCAATATACAGAAATACTGCAAAAACAGAGAAATGCTAGTCCTGAATGGGTGCTTTTTATTTTATTGGCACCAACAACCAAACCTTTCAATTTGCTTATGTATGATTTTCTAGTAGCATGCTTTCTTGCAATCATCAGCACCGGCAGCACATTTTCAGAAAACAGGTGCTTAAATTATATTAAGATCCTGACATCCAGGCATTCAGTTGTAGTTGTTTGGGGTTGGGACGAATCAAACACTCCCATTCTGTTGTGAGCAAATCTACTCTGGGAGGAAACTTGTGGTAATTGCCACTGGCCAATTCCAAAAAAGGGAGAACTACTATTGCCTGCCCAGAAAGGAATCAGCATAATGATTTTTGGGGATTTTTTTCTGAATCTTCAGAAATTCTCTGGATATTGGTGGAAAGGATGGAAAACCATACAGGAACATTCTTGTCAAAGGAAGAAAAGGCATCTGTTTTCCAGGCCTTCTTGCATGGAATCCTGGAACAGAATCTTGCCAGTTGATTGTTCAGACAGAAAGCAAAGATGTCTACTTGAAGAACTCCCACAGATGGATCAAATCTTAGAAGACCCTTGATCTAGTTTCCATTCGTGAAGGTCTGCCCTAGTCCTGATCAGTTTGTCTGCCAGACAATTTTGCTCTGACAGAATGTAGGAAGTCTATAGAATGAAATTGTGCTGTAAAGCTGTATCCCAAGCTAACACGGCTTATTTACAAAGGGGGGGGGGTTATGACCTTGTTCCCCCTTGCTTGCTAATGTACTACATGACTATAGTATCATCTGTAACTACTTGAAGAGCTTCTGGGGACTAAAGATGGTTTAGAGAGCTGAGAGCCTTTATCAGGGCAAGCATCTCCTTGATATTTATGTGGTTGAATCTGTCCTTAGTGTCCCAAACCCCCTGCACTTTTATCCCTCCCTGAAACTGCTCCCCAAGTGAACCCCAAAGTACCTGTGGTGAATGACTGCTTTGGAGCAGGAAGAGAGAAGGGGAGACCTGGAATTAAGGATATCCGTTGTCTCCACAAAAAAAAAATATTTCTCTTCTGATAAACCCCAGCACTGGGATTTGAAAAGATAAAGGGTGTTGATGCTGAGAACAAAGAGATTGCAGATTCCAGTCAATCATTCTCATCTGGAGTCTTGCCAGGCGTATCATGAGAATCACATATGCCATAAGACTACAAATCTTGAGGTATTCCTTCACAGTGACCCTAAGTCTGAATGGAAAACCTTAGCAATAGACCTAGATAAAGATGTATATCTCCCTGCGGAAGAAAATCTCTTTTAACTGAGGTGTCTAGTTGCCATCCCAGGAACACAATGTGTGAAGGAGTCAAGTAAGACTTTTGAATGTCCTCTTGGAACCCCAGCTTGTGTAAGAGATCATCTACTGACAGAGAGATTCTGACACTTTGAAAAAGACTCTGCAAAAATTAAGCAAGTTATCTAAAGATGGTAAAATGTGGATACCCTGTAGCATGTAATGAGCTATAACTGGAGCTAGATACTTTGTGAACTCTCTTGGTACAGCGGATAGTCAAAAGGGTAAGGCACCGAACTTATAATGTGATCTAGACACAGTAAATGTTAAGAAACTTCTGAAGTCTGGATTAATAGGGATGTGATAATAAGCATCTTTTAAGTCTAGTGTTGCCAGGAAAACTGAATGAGGAAGAAGAGGCAACGGTTGTGAAGTGACATCATTTTGAATTTGGGCACCATCACAAAAAGGTTTAGGGAAGATCCAGAACTGGTCTTCAAGATTTGGCTCTATGAACATCCTTGAATAAAAACCCTTCCCCACTTAGTAAAGAGGAACTGGTTATATCACTCCTTGGGGCAGCATGTGATGAAGAACTGGTGGAATAAAAAATCTGATCTGGAGGATGAGGAATGACCCCTGGAAAGGAAGAATTTCCTCCCACTGCCATATGTAACCTTGATTGACTGATTTTTCAGAAAACATTTGTCTGAAACTATCTATTGCCAAAGGGAAAATGGAAAGTGAGAGTTGCTGGAGTAAAAAAGGGGCCGGGGTGGAAGGGGTTCACAAGGCCTCTCCAATAGTCATTCAAACTTGTTGGACTATTCTTGGTTTTGGGAGGTCCGAGACTTCATTTTGGAAACTCCTTGCTTTACTTCTTACACATTTGTTTACCTGTATTTTGTTGAGACTGTTTACTTTGTTTTTCACCAAAATTGGATGAGGAGATGGAGAATCCCTTGGAGAATCTAGAAAAGGAGGGTTGAAAAATCATTGAAATTCCCTGGAACATCTTGCCCCTTTCATCACATTTTTTGATCAGCTATGCAGCAGAAGGGCCAACTATGAAATCTTTATCTATGGGAGAGTTTAAAATCTCATTTTTAACATCATCTGGGAAGTTCTGAGAATACAGCCATGCAAACCTCCTGAAAACAGTAACAGTAGATATAGCTCTGGAAGAAGTATCAGCAGAGTCTCACACACACACACACACACACACACACACACACACACACACACACACACACACACACACACACACACACACACACACACTATAAACAATGTTTAATGTCCTGTGCAATAGAAGAAATTCAGTTATTTAAAGTAGATTTTTCCTCACAAGAAGAAACTGCAGTTAAAACACTCCTCAAACTTTCACAATTTGGAAGAACAAACTTTAACGTATGACCCTGATAATTCAAAATTCTGAGAATCAAAGTTGCAGAAGTATACAGTTTTCCCCATACCTATCAATAATTTTCTCATATCAGAGGGAGTAGGATTGAAATTAACTAAGTGCTTAGGACCAGTGGGGTCAACTAAAGCTATAGTTGCCAGGTCAGGTTTGGGAATAATGTAAAAAAAAATTAAAAGACTTTAGTCTTTAGACTTTGTATATCATATCTGCCTTTTTTAGGGGCAGCTTGCTGACTGTCAGGAAACGTGCAGGCAATAACACTCACATCCTCTAAAGTAGAAGGAGTAGGAGGAATGGCCATAGGTTCTGGAAAATCCATCCATAAAAAATCATAACATTTTCTGAGAGACTGAGAAACCTCAGTGTTCTCCTACTGAAAACAGTGGCACAGTCCAGCAACAGTCCCAGTGAAATAGCCCCCCCCCCCCAACTGGAAGAATCAGAAACTAAGCTCTCCTCTGAGTCTGAATCAGAAATCTGAGGGGAAAAAAATGCTGTATCTGCCCCTGCATCTTCCTGTTCAGATTCAGAATCGCGAATCTCATCAGGAAAAGAAGAATCTCTCTTTCTTTTACCAGAAACTACTTTACAAGAGGGATCAATAGCATAACTTAAGCCCTGAGCCAGACCCAGTAAAATACACCTTTCAAAAGAAAATTGAGGAGGAGAAGATACATGCTTGGTTTTCTGTTTCTGTTTGACAGGAGAAATGAGGCCAACAATGTTACTAATAGCAACAGCAAGTTTCCCAGGGAGGGATTAGCACAGCATTCCAACACAACATGGAAACATTTTCTATTCCCTCTCCCAGGATCAACAAGAATGACTTTCCCCTGCCCGCTGAGAGGAGAGCACCCCAACAATTGCAGGGCATGTGGCTAACCCCTGGTCTGTAGTGTCTTCAGGTGCTACATCAGAGGGATCTGGAGTTAAAGGTGAGTGGTCTGTGGTACAATAAATGGCCACAGCAGAGTCACCCACCCATGGGTAAGGTAAACTGCTAGCCTGCTGTGTTGGCAAAGACTATTTCCTTAACTTTTTCTTTTTGTAGCTGGAAAAAGGACTGACCACGGGATTGATAGTCGGTTCTATGGTTAATCAAAATGGCATCAGAAATCTGAGGAAAAAGCCCTATATCTGTCCCTTCATCTTCCTGTCCAGATTTAGAATATTGAATCTCTGCAGGAAAAGAGGTAGCCCTCTTTCTTTTGCCAGAAACTACTTTATAATACTTTAAACAACATTTAAAATTTTCAAGCAAAAAAGAATGGTCTCATTTAAAAATGCAATACAGTATTTTAACAATCCGTTAAAACACAAACTTCTAGCTTTAAAATAGCTTTTATGAACTGGAAAGTGCTATTAAACAAACAATTTTAAAAAGAGAATTTTTCCCCCAAGGGAATTTATCTACCCAGAAAAAGAACAGCACAAGTGGAACATTGATCCTCAAAAGCCTCAGAGGAGCATATTCTTCTGCATCAGGAAAATTCTAAAGGGGTTGGCACCCAAACCTGTCTTGTTAGTCAGCTCAGGTTGAGCTGCCTAATGGTTTGGATGTGTGGAAGGTGCCTCATAGTTTAAACAATGAAAAAGTAATGTGGATTTTTTTCCCTGTGGAAATCTTATCTGTCCAGTAATAGAACAGCATTAGACAAACATCAATTCTTGTAAGCCAACAGAGAAGCTCTTTCTTCATTGGCAGGAAAACTCTGAAGGGCTTAGCACCCAAGCTTATTTTTAATCACCTTAGTTTGAGCTGTATAATGGTTTGGCTGGGTAGAAGTTGCCCTGAAGCTTTGGAAGCTGGCTGATTGTTATACTGTATGCATGATATAACACATATAGCTTAGACTACTGCAGCAGTGATCAATATGAAGAACATCTACTGCCATGATCAGTATTTTACATAAATGGGATATCTTCTTTCGAGGAAGGTCAAGTGTTACAGTAATCA
Organism: Protopterus annectens; assembly: GCF_019279795.1. Lineage (NCBI taxonomy): Eukaryota > Metazoa > Chordata > Ceratodontiformes > Protopteridae > Protopterus > Protopterus annectens. Next base: position 1,609,358,172 of record NC_056744.1, on the reverse strand, counting down.
TAACATTCAGGTAGAATCCTATGAAAACAAAATCTTAGCTTATTGCTTCTAGGACAGCATATGCATATGAATATGGAATTGTCTAACACCTTATAGAAGCATTGTCATTTCTGGATATTATGAGAGGTAAAATATAACACCTGTTTCTGTCCTATAACAAGTAGACCTGTAATACGAAAGTAGTTGATTAAGATGAAGTAATAAGTCTTGCTATGCACCTTTGTTTTACAATTCATTTTGTTCTCACTTGTACTTCTGACGTTAAAAGTGCAAATCACTTGAAAGTAAAAGAAGAACAGTATGTTTTATGATATATTAGATAATGGGTAAAGTTTACATATACACCCTGCTGGAGCACAAACATTCTCTTGTTGTTGTATCTTTCGGCTTTTCACGGTTAGGGGGTCGCCACAGCGGAACTCCGGTCCGCTAATGATTGGCAGTAGATTTTTACGTGCCGAGTTGCCAGCCCTGATGCACAACCTTCAACAAAGGTACGCCCATTCATGCATGTCTCCACACAGAAAACGCTTTAGCTGAGAATCGAACAGGACAACGTCTTGCTGTGAGGCGACAATGCTACTGCAGCATCACCACCGCAGTTAGCACAAACATTCTCTAACGGTATTATCTAATGGTATTAATATACAGATATTGTCCATTAAAAAACTCTGCTGCTTTATGGTTGCAATATTAAGCTACCATAAAGCATGGACTGAAAAAAAGGGTCTATATTATATCATCGAATGCTTAAAAAAGTGAACGCTGATTGATCGACCTAATTTAAGTGAAAGCTTACAATCTTGAACTGTCAGATCAGCAATTTTTTTCCCAGGGAAAAAAATCACTGATCCAAAACACATACACACAACACAAGCACACCAAGCAAACAGAAATCCAAACACATACACCTAAAATCTGATACCTAACCCTACACTAAATTATGCACACACCACTAACTACCCACTTACCTTAACCCAAACCCTAACCCTAAGGTCCGTCACTATCGCACACTCACCTCACTCGCTCCCTAACCCTAACTCACTTAAATCTGCCCTAACCCTCATGTCCACTCAATCGCACACACACCTAACCCGAGCCCTAACCCTAACTCACCTAAATCACCCTAACACTCACATCCACACAATCGCACACTTACCTGAATCCAACTGGTAACTTTCCACCATAACACTGAAAATACCGAAGCAACAGAAATGGACAACCGAATTCTTTCCCTAGGAAAAAATTTGAGTTTCTGCTGCTTCGATATTTTGCAGTTTCGCAAAAATAAGTTCAATCAATCAGCATTCGCTTTTTTAAGCATTCGAGGATATAATATAGACCCTAAAAAAACAAATGAATGCCATCCTTTTTGTGCTCCTAAATGCATCATTGCTGCTTAGCAAGTGTAAAATAAACAAAACATAAATAAAAGAAAATAAAAAGGTAAGAAGCAAAAGCAACTGTTGCAGCAGCAGTATTTACAAGGACTTGCTATTTAGCTTTCCTCTCACTAAGCACAGCTTAAAAAGCTGTGTATAATAAGCATAGAAAAAAGTTAAATTTTGTGTGTGTGTGTGTGCACGCGCACGTGTGCACGCGAGCGTGAGTGTGTGCATGTGTATGTGTGTGTGCGTGCATGCATGTGTGTGTGTGTGTGTGTGTGTGTGTGTGTGTGTGTGTGTGTGTGTGTGTGTGTGTGAAGGCAGTAAGCAAGACAGGCACAAAGCACATATCTCTCAACTTCTTTGTTCAAGAATTTTGAACAAAGCCAACAATAATGAGAGATGAAATACCAAAACAGAGGAGCAATTTTAAAATATAACCATAATTTGTTTAAAGACCACATACAGCAACAAGTTTTCCATCAACACATATTTTCTGAACAGTAAGAACTATATAACTATAATGGCTGATTTTAGCACATTTCTGTGTGTGTGTGTGTGTGTGTGTGTGTGTGTGTGTGTGTGTGTGTGTGTGTGTGTGTGTGTGTGTGTGTGTGTGTGTGTGTGTGTGTGTGTGTGTATGTATGTGTGTGTGTGTATGTATACAGTAAATTCTTACATATCTTGTATTTTGGATGTAAAATATTTCCTTCAACAAGAATTAAATATACTAAAGTAACTTTGAAACATTAGATGGAGGAGCAATTTTAAACCAAAAATATAAAAAAAGAATATACTACTAAAAATATATGAAACAATTTAACAGACAATTAATTTGCAATAATGCCCTTTAGGGTGGGTGTTATGGGGAAATAATGGGCTATGCATGGGGAGTTTCTCCAAATGCAGTGTCAGGTTTTACAACACTCCTGGATGGGTCATTATTTCCCCAATAATGACCACCCTGTTAGGTATTATGGATTATTTAGTTTAACTGTCTACTTAGCTTTCCATTTAGATCTTACATGCAAAATCCTGTCAAGGTAGGGATCAAGCAATGATTTACATATACCAGCAAGACATTGTGATACGCAAATGTAACTTACTTTTTCCAAAGAGCAACTTCTTTCTTGGACTGTGGTTTCAGTGCTACAGCATCATAGATATTGATTTCAAAGTAAGATGTTCCAGCTGCAAAATATAGCTGACAACATTCACTTCCTGTAATTAAAAAGAATATAGTAGCCTATACATCACTTAAGGTTATGAGGCATTTTGTTTTCAGTGTTTGATGTCGTAGTTGGAGTTTTCAGCACCATTAAACATGAGGTGGGGAATTCTTAACAAAATAAACAGTAAACATTTCACAGTTTGTGCATCAGAAACTCTATAATTTGCTATTCTGTATAGTACACAATACGCGCGCTATACTTTAAGGATCTGTCACTTACAAATGCATTTTTAAGTGCAGCAGTACACAAAATAGCTTTACATCAGCACTTATGAAAGCTGCATCTATGCAATAAGCTTAAAATATGAATAATGATGTTCCGTAAGTTTGCAGTTCTTTCTTTCTTTATACTGAGTTGCTAATTATTAAGAATGAAGAATTTTGCTGAATAGTTCCAGGTGCTTATCATTATGAAGATGAATTTCAAACCATAATAAGAATGCAGTGGTAGACAGAACTGCTTAAAAAGCCTAGTAAATTTCCACAGCACCTGCAAGAGGACATTGCTGATATCACCAGCAGACTGACTGTGTGAAAAGATTTAGATAAGACCTCTTTCCATGGAGAACTAGCAGTATGAAAAACTGATCTATCTAGTCCAGACCAGAACAAATACATAATACTTTGCTGCGTGAGAATGATTAATAATTCTGCTGAAAGCAACCAGGCAAGGCTGTCCTTTTCCCCCTTTGTTATTTGTGTTATATTTAGAAACAATGACAAAGAAAATAAGGGACTCAGAAAGTCAAGGATATAATTGGTATAGTAATCAAGAAAAGTTGGCTTTATTTGCAGATGATATTATTTTGTACCTAATAAAAACAGAAAAGAACATTTCAGTGTTGTGGAACAATGAGACAGTTTCAAATATTTTTGAAATACAAAATTAATGAAGATAAAACAAAGGCAATAGCTGTAAACTATGTACCCAGACACAAATTGGTTCAGTAATACCCATATTTATATGGACATCATAAAATGAAGTATTTAGGAGTATGTGTTAAAAAGGATTCTGTTATTTCAGCTAAGGATATGTGGGAAGAGACTAAACAAAAGATAATATAAAAATTGAGAAACTGGAAGCTATGTATTATTGATATGGAAAGGAAGATATAAGGACTGAAAATGTTTTTAGTCCCTTTAGTTTTATACACAGGTCAGGCATATTTTTATCAACTAGAGGAGACGTGGATAGCAACTCATAGAACTGAAGGATTTTATCTGGGAAGAGAAGACAGCAAGAGTCAAGTGAGACAAGTTGATCCTTCTGAAAAAAACAAAGTAGTTTTGAGATTACCTGATGTGAACTGTATGTCAGGGCTACAAAATTAAGGCTCCTATACATAACACAAGCAAAAAGCTATAATTTAAAATGGAAAGGGATGATGATGAAACAAGGGGAGCTCATGAAATAAAGAGAAACTAGGATTTTGGATGCAGATCCTTAAGAAGAATAACAATAACCATACAGAATATTAGATTCATAAAATAACTGAAAGTTTTCTAAGAACTAAGTCAACACAGGAATGGAGATTTTGTCAACAGGGTCAACTGCAATTAGGGGTACAGAGATTAGGCAAGAGGAGGCTGGAATTTTATGAAGAAAACTGGCAAAGGAACCAAGGTATTGTGAGCAAATAATTATAGAGTGAAAGGTAATATAATGGGAATATTCCAGGAATACATTTCGACTGCAGGTTAGAGATTGCATTTCCTATCAAGGATTGATACCAGATTATAGGCAAAGAGAAAGGAGTTGGGGAATCCTAAGTGAAACATCAGCACTGGCACAGCTTTTGTAGAATCTAGAACAAAAGCTGCTGTTAAAAAAGGGATAATTAATAGGGCATATAAAATATGGCATGATAAATATAGGAATCAATCAGAGGAGGTTAGAAAGGATTGGGAAGTGAGACTTGTTAAGCAATTCACAAAGAAACAATAAGAAGATATATGTACATCTTCGAAATATGCAACAAAGTCTAGAAGGTTTAGAATTTTTTTTGAAGAGTTTGCATAGGTATTTTTATAGCCCAAACAGACAACAAAGAAATTTTCCTCTAGTAGATTGCAAATGTTGGAGGTGTGATGTGGAAGAAATAGATAATCAAGAACATACGTTTGGGAGTATTGGTTGGCAAACTTTAAAAATTCCCCTGCAGACTACTGTCAGAAATACCAGCCAACAGTGCTAGAAGTACTGAATATAGTAACAGAGAAAAAAAACTGGAAGTGCAATCTTTAGAAAAGGGTAGGAATGTTCAAACATAAAAAATGGGGATTGTGGCAACAATACATGTAGAATAATGTTTTGTAGGAGGAATGAAGTTTCAGGGAAGGCAAGAATTGAATGAGCTATGTTATGTTTGATTTGCAATGGCTGTATAGAAGACTGTATGTGATATATAATGTTTGCAACTGAAAATATGTCAATATGGTTTGTTTTCATTTGTATAAACGTACGATTGCCTATGTCATAAACTATAATTCAATAAAGATATTTTTCTTTAAAAAAATTATTCTGCTGAGAACAGGGGGTTTTAATTTTATTTTTCATGATAAAGCAATGAACATCAAAATAATTTCGCAAAGCAACACTTCTAGTTTAAGCTCAGTGTTTTTGAGTTTCCTGCCTCTGCCTTTGAAAGATCTTCCTGGTCCCATTTCATCTGTTTCATGGCACAATGTAAACCTTGGGTATAACTCCTTTTCTCTATCTTATTTTTAAATCTGCAACATCTGGGACAAGAATACTGATCACTGGTAGCCTACAAACTACGTCTCTGGAATCAGCTAGGAATTAGTGCTTTTGTTTTGCTCCTAGTGAGAGAAGGCATAGAGGGAAATTACTTCCTAGCCTTTTAAGACAAAACAACAAAAAAAAAACATAGCCAAGCTAGTGTTTTCACTGTGTGATACCTTAAACCTCCTATAATAGAGGCCTATGGGATATATGCAAATGAACCCTTAAGACACATTGCTAATCACTGGAACCCTGAAAACTGTTTCATAGCATCCTCCTTGGGAAACTGCTACTGTTTTGCTCATGGTATGAGAAGCATCGCTTTCATCAAATCAGGGACAAATCTCAACAGAATGAAGGACAAATCCTGAAATAATTGAGGACAATCAGGGACACTTTTAAAATATTAGTACCATTAACTTGAGACATTGACATAATAAGAGAATGTGAATTAGTAAACATTTTATGACGTATAAGAAGTCTGTAACTCTAATTATTGTCATTATTTATTGAGTGTAATTCATCACCTTTCCTCCAAAAGTCACCAATTTTTAGAAGGATTAAGAGGGACAGAGGTAAAATTTTAGTCATAATCCCTGGTTTACCTGAAAAATCAGGGGCATTTAAGTGATATGGTGAGAAGGAGCAAAGGGACATTCATTCATTATTATCTTTGACTGGGCAGTTTGTGTGTTTGTAGGGGGGAACTTTTGTGATAGGTCCGGTTGCTGTTTCAGTTGAAACTTCTTAGAGTTCAAATTATGGAATGTTGTGAAACTTGGCTCAGTTGCCTAAACTGCTGTGCATACTATCCAAGGCCTCTGCAAGAAGGGAGGTACAACAAACATACAGACCCCTGCAAAATTTACATCAAGATTGCTGCTCATCATAATGTATGTGTGTCTGAATTTTGAGTGACAAAAAGACTGCTGATCACCAAAGAGCCCGTGACCTAATTCAAAGGAGCCAACTAGGAGTAGTCTTACAGTTTTGTTCCTGGTGATAGGAGTAGCAAGGGGACATTGATTAGCTGTTCAATGCACCTGTGCTGAGATCAGCATTAGTAGTATCCAGGCAGTAGCCAATGGATGAATCGTCGCTATTCATTATTCTAATTAAACCTTGCTTAATTTGTTGGACACTTTTTGTATCTCTCCTACTGTGACTGTGCATGTGCAGCAGATCACTGGATTGAAATGAAATGTTGCTGTGATCCTACTAGTGTACCATGTACTATCTTCTAGTTGGCAGCATTACTCAGAGAACAATGCTTACAAATTGCAAGTGCACTACTGTCTTGTTCAGCATTACTACTTAGTGACTGTTCTACTTTATAGAGGTTATAATTATTGTGTCAGGCACTTAGTGTATTCTAGCTGGACCAGTCCCCCAGAAATTCCTCTGGTGGGCTGACTATTGTCCTGTTTAATGTTACTGCCTGAGCACTGCTCCACTGTTATAGACTATAGCTATTGTTGCCAGTGCCCAGTGACTGCTGTGTGCTTTGTGCAAGTATCCTGGGTTGTGCAAACACCTCTAACAATACAAAGTTATCAATTCTTTAAGGACTGGTGATCATTTTGCGATAAATAACTCTTACTGTGTTAAGTGTCTAACATCTCTACCCTTAAAATTAAGTTCTATGATGTTAGACGTTCAGTGTTAGTGCTTCATTTTTTATTCTGTGGATAATCTAAAGTTACATTGTTCAATGCATAGAAATGTTTCTGTAGTGAGTACAAGTGACCTGTATCATGCTAAGAGCAAGTAACCTATATAGTACTAGCAGCTCTGATTGCACAAAGTATTTATGTGAAATTATCATTACTACAATATAGCTTAATTCTGTCTTTTCACTACATATTGCTAGATGATCCACCATCTAACCTAACTTCAGAGTATTTCCCCTAAATATTTCATCCATAAATCTCCAGAGTCTGCTAGTGTAGTATCCTTTCAACCTCTAAGTACTACAACCAGCCCTAATCCTCCATATTCCATTTTTGGCAACATGGCTCAGCAGTCTTTCTCACTCCATCTGTGGCCAGTCTGACCACGTTAAGTATTTTACAGTAACTGCCTTATTCTTAGTGACTGTTCATTGCTGATACTATCTGATAGTACAGCCTGCAAGAGATGTAAATATTTAAGAAACATAGGGAATGTCTATGACCTAGTGGTGATCCTTGTGGGAGTAAATGACCTGAGGTGCTCTACCCAGAGGGACATGCAGGGAGACGTGATTGATTTTAATATGCTTGTCTTAGAGGTAGGAAAGACACTGGTCTTGAGATGTATCTTGCTTTCACCAAGAATGATGCCTAAATACCAAGACAAAATAATTGGCTTTAACAACTGGCTAAGTAGTTTTTTTTTTTTTAATTAGAAACATCTTTATTAAATTATCATGTATGACATAGGCAATTTTACATTTATACAAATGAATATAAACTCTACCAACACAATCTCAGTTGCAGACATTATACATTACAAACCATGCCAACACAACTATAGCTGCAAATATTATACATCACTTATAAAATATCCAGACATTGTCAGTCAACCATTACATAGCTTATTCAAGTCCTGTTTTCTTTTAAACCTTGTTCCTCCTCTGCATGTATTGATCCCACACTTCTCATTTTTTTCCTATGTAATTTGTTTCTACCCTTTTCTAAAGATTCTGATTCCAGTTGTTTTATCTCTGTTACAAAATGTTATACTTCTAGTAAAGTTGGTTTAGACTTTGATTTCCATTTTCTAGTAATTGCTTTTTGGCGGCCATCATAATTAGACTCAGCAAAGCCTTACTATGTCTAAGCAATTCTGATCATAGCTAAAAAAATCATTTCCTTAGGTATACCAATTTACTCACCCAGCATCTCCAACAGAGCAGTCTGCAGGGAATCTTTAAAGTCTGCCAACTCATTACACTCCCAGAAAATATGTTCCTAGTTACCTCTTTCTTCCCCATTACACCTCTATTTGCTGTCTACCTGAATAAAAATTCTTTGGAGTCTATTTGGAGTACAAAAATACCTATGTAAGCACTTCCTAGCAAAGGTCCTAAATCTTCTAGACTTTGTTGCATATTTCGGAGACATACATATATCCCTTCATTGTTTCTTTGTGAATTACTTATCCAATCTCTCTTCCCAATCCTTTTTAACCTCCTGTGATTGATTCTTATAGTTATCATGCAATAATTTATATTCTTCACTAATTATTCCTTTCTTAACAGCAACTTCTGTTCTAGATTCTCCTAAAAACTCTACCAGTGCTGGTCTTTCTTTTAAGACCACATATTTCTTTCTCTTTGCCTATACTCTGATATCAATCCTTCATAGGGAAGGCAATCTCTAACTTGCAATCCAAATAAACTCTTGGCGTCTTCCCATTCTCTTACCATTCCCTCTCTAGTTATTTTCTCCCAATACCTTAGTTCCTTTCCCAGTTTTCTCGAATAAATGCACCCTCTTGCCTATTATCTGTATCCCTAATTACAGTCACCCCTATTGGCAGAATCTCCTTTCTCCATTTCCATGTTGGCTTAGTTCTTAGAATACTTTTTGCTACTTTATGAATATAATATTTTGTATGATTGTTGTTACTGTACTTAAAGGTCAGCATCCATAATCCCAGTCTCTCCTTGTTTCTTAAGCTTCACTCCTGTTTCAGCATCATCTTTTTCTACTTTGAAGTTTAGTTTTCTGCTTGTGCTATGCATAGGAGCCATTCAAATTGGGTAATCCCAATCTGCTCTGTTCTATTGGAAGAATACGCTTATCCCACTTGACTCTTGCCATCCTCCCTCCCAGATAAAATCCTTCAACTCTTTATTAATTGCTATACACAACTTCTCCTCTGGTTGATAAAAATATGCCTGGCCTGTGTATAAGACTAAAGGGACTAAAAACATTTTAACTTACTGTATCTTACTATCGATATCCATATAACAGATCTTTCATTTTCTCAGTTTTTGAATTATCTTCTGTTTAGTCTCTTCCCACATATCCTTAGCTGCCACACCAGAATCATTTTTAATCCATACTCCTAAATATTTCATTTTATCATTTTATCATGTTCCCATAACTATTGATATTGCTGAAGCAATTTGTATGTGGGTACATAATTTACCGCTAAGGATTTACTAGTGAATAACTCAGTCTTCCATGTTAAAAGCTTCAATTCAGCTTGATGAGCTGATGCAAATGGAAAAAGACTAGGCTTTTCAAACATAAAGTGAAGATCCCAAGGAGGAGTCACCTATTTCCTCAGTGGACAAATATGCAACGCACCTTTCAAAAAGTGTTTATCTTGCATATGGCTAGAAGGGGGGAATCAAAGGACAGACAAGCAGAAACATCTGACAAAATGCACTGTTACAGAGGAATAAGAAAGGCCAGAGGATAGTAACTCACAGAAGTAAGCAAGAACTAGAGGAAGCCTGACATGAGGAGGGTCCATGTTCTCGTACTGGCACCAACTAGAAAATATTTTCCACTACTTTCGTAGTAGTATTTTTTGCCTCTTCTAGTACCTTTCGCACATCCTCCAAGCTTTCAAAATTGTATTATCCAGGGAGTTAGTTAAAAAGTTTTTAGGTTGGGGTGTATCAGACAATCTCTATCTTGTGTAAGCAAATCCATTCTGTGGAAAAGCCTGTTGTAATTGCCTTTCACCAGGCTGAAAATAAGGTAGAAAGTACAGTTATGTGAATAAAATAGAAGTTACGTACTTATATAAGGATGGATCCTTTCATTTCTGTCCATCCAATACTATTGTTGGATTTTTATGATGCTTGCCAGTTCTGTATGGGCATAGCTAATGCTCCAGCCTCAAGCTCCTTAAACCTTATGCTCCTACAATGCACCTGTCTCCTTTCCTCTTGCTTTCCTCAGATTGAGTTTGCTATTCTGCATGTAAGGGCAGGAATTTACCTTCCTCAAATAAGTAGGGGGGTGGTGAGAGAGTTCATTGTATTGGAGGGACAGGAATGAAAGGGTTCCTATTATAACGACGAAAACGCATTTTGTCGAATGCGTTTTCATCGAACCCTAAACAACGAACAGGCAAAACAGCAAAGAGTCTGTTCAGCGAATTATTTCCCTGGGAAAGTAGTTGCTTGGCCGATTTATTACTTTGCCGTGTTCTGCACTGTAGTGTGGTCTCAGAGATTCCCTTATCTGGTATAGCTCCCGAACGTAAATGTGCAACAGTTACTGACCTTAGGGTTAGGGTGCGGGTTAAGGTAAGTGCATATATGTTTTAAACTGTTTACTTTTTTTTTTTTGTGTTAGCTGTACGGTTGAGTTAAGTGTATACGTGTTTTCAGCTGTTTACTTTTTGGGGGGGGTTAGAATTAGGGTTAAGGTAAGTGTGTATGTGTTTGGAACTGTTTACTGTTTTTTTTTTTTTTTTTTTGGTTGGAACAGCGATTTCTTTCCCTAGGAAAGAAATCGCTGATCTGAGGTGTCGACATTTTCAGCTTTCACTGAAATAGGGTCAATTAAACATCGTTTGCTGTTTTAAGCGTTTGATGTTGTAATATAGACCCAAATGAAAGGATCCATTATTATGCTAAGTATATAACTTCCATATCATTACATTCCATTTATCCATTCCAGTTGATGGGTCAGAATCCTAAGCTGCTAGAAATCAGCGATGGCATCATGACAAAAGCCCTTTGAGGGTCAAATCTCCAAAGGAAGCCTTAGATCTAAAAATCAAGTCAAGCTTGTAGTGCTCTGAGAAGATATGCATGTTAGACCAAATTGCAGCTGCACAAATATCATCAATAAAGAAATTTTGAAAAAATGCAGTACAGGCAGCAACTTGAGCTTGTAGAATAAGCCTTACGCTTCAACAGCAATAATATATTCTGGCTTTGATATATGAATGTAATACAATCTGAAAGCCATCTTGACAAGGTTATCCTAGAAACTTTTCTGCCTAATCTGTTGGTAGCAAAATAAATAAACAACTGAGAGTCTATATCATTTGGTGTGGTGATACTGCCTATGAATATCCAAGGTATGAAGACTGTACTATCCCCTGTTAGCATAATTTGGAATTAAAACAGGTACATTGATTGACTGATTTAGATTTACCTCAGAGGGCACTTCCAGAATGAAAGAGGGATTACCATCAGTAAAACTCTGTCCTTATGAAAGACACGGTATGGCCTGAATGAAGACAGGGCATGTGACTCTGACCCCCCCGGCATAAATGATAGCCATCAGGGAGGGTGTCTTCCAAGTAAGAAACTTCAAAGTGGCTGATGCAGCTAATTCAATGGGTTGCTGAGTCAAGGCTTCCAGTACTAAACTGAAACCACAGGAAGAAGTAGATTCCTTGATCGAAGGTCACAAGAGAAATATCACCCTGAAGAAGACCTTGCATAATCTGACTGATGCCAAAGACAGTGTATCTGTTTAAGAAAGGAAGGAAGTTCAAAATGGCTGTTAACTGCATCTTCATAGTAGATGGTATGGTGGGTTCTGTTTAAGGATTAATACCTTAGTTTATTGTGGTTCCAGTGGCACAGTTTATATAGCTGTTTGCTAATTTTGTTATAGTTTCTACATAGGTAAAACTTAGCATCCACTTCATAAAAGAATATTTGAACATCTTTATGGCATTGGAAAAGTGAATTCCAACAAAGCTTTGTATAAACATACACAAAACTGTGTATGGGTCAACCAGTTGTAAGTTTTCTGTTTTTGAAAAGGTTCCCAGAGACCCTAGAAGTGGGCATGGGAAAACCTCATTGAATTCAAGGAACTTATTTGGAAATTGAGATTGAATGCCACAGTCTAACCTGGTCTGAATGACAATATTTCAATTCAAAGTGTCCTAAAAATGCAGTTAGCAAAAGCTTAATAAGTTATCTTAATATATTATTGTGTCTTATATTTAGTATGATCAATTTTTTGGTGTGATTAATTTTGGCAGGGGTCAACAGTGTTTTGTAATAAACATGTTGTATGCCTTAGCTGGTCCTTATTTTTAATGCTTTTACAGGAATTTTCCAGTCATTAGTTATTTATAATTTCTATTCCCTGATTAGCGCAAAATTTTAATAGTGAACTCTTTTTATTGGTTGTTGCTCATGAGCTAAAATGGTGGTGCCTTGTGTGGCAGCAGTTACTCTGGCTCCCGGTGTGAATTTTGTATTTTTATGCATGTTTTGCTGACTTGCCATCCATTTGGGAGTCCATTTGCTGATTGAATGTGTGGTCATCTGCAACAGTGGTGTTTTTTTGGGCTTAGGCTGTGGATTTGCTGTGTTTTGGAATCGGAGGAAATCCAGCTTGTTCTGCTGGTTTGGATGTCGGAGGGATTGGTCTGGGTCTTTGGATGATGCGGTTGTTGGAAATGAAGCTGATGACAGTTTGGACAGTAGTGATGGTGAGACTTTCTGTGATTGCTTGGTTGATTGATCACATTGGTCAGCTGTGATTGTCCGGGCCTTTGAATGGTGGTAGTTATTTTGGATTCTGTTGAATCAAAAGAGACCAGTTTAGGAATTGGGACATTAATGTTGCTGAAATGGAGCTAGCGCCGGTGTGGATGTTGTCGATAATGAGAACTGCTGATGTTGTTGTGATGGGTCGAGCATGGTTAATGCAGATGTGGTACCTTCAGATGTCTTGGACTCTGTTGCTGGTGTTATTGTTGTGTTGTTGTGTATATATATATTTTGTTTATGTGTTTATGTTTGCACTTGTACTTAGAGAAATGCAATTTCATTCAGCTGTGAAGTGCTATTATATGGTCTGAATGACAATAAAGTTTACTTTGACTTTGACTTTTGATTTTGACTTGTGGTTTTTATATAAAGGTGACACTTGTGCTTTTAACTGTAGTTCTGATGAAGTCCTTGGTTAAGGATGAAAAAGCTAAAATAAAGTTGCCAATAAATTTGTGAATTCATACAAATGGTTCCTCTTTGTGTTCTTCGCCTTCTAGTTTGCACTTTTTTTGGTTTATGATTTAGATTTGCCTCAGAGGTTACTTCTAGGATAACAGAGGGATTAGTCAGAAAAGAAAATCTGTCGTTATGAAAGACAAAGTTTGGTCTGATTGAAGACAGCACATGTGGCTGAGACCATCCTGGCAGAAGTGATAGCCACTAGGGAGGGTGTCTTCCAAGTAAGAAACTTCAAGGCAGCAGATGCAGCCAACTCAAAATGTGGTGAGTCAAGGGGGAAGCAGATTCCTTGATCAGGGGTCACAAGAGAAATATTCCCCTTAAGAAGGCCTTGTATAACTTGACTGATGCCAAAGAGAATGAATCTGTTTGAGGAAGGAAGTTCAATATCACTGTTAACTGTATCCTGATAACAGAAAAACCTAGACCCAGCAAGAAAAAGGGATGCCAGAAACCGCAACACATCAGGAACTGAGGCTTCCAAATGGTTGATATGATGAGAAGAAACCCAAAACATTTCCATTTACTGAGGAAGATCCTTCTGGTCGAGACTTTTTGGGAAGAAAAAAGAAATTTCACTATATCCTGAAATAATGCAAGATCCAGAACCAGTACTGAAAGGGGAGAAACCAAGCAGTTAACTTCAGATTTTGAAGGTCTAGTCAAGGCTTCCTCGAGGGATATGATAGAAGTTCTGGACTGGGATCTAGGAGCCAAAGAGGCTTTCTGAGATGAGGCCTTACCTCAAAGAACCAAATCTGTCTGATACAGAAAGGAGCAATGAGAGTGATCATTGCCCTGCACTGTAGCACTTTATGGAGGAAATTAGTCAGTAGAATAGGAGGAAAGGCAAAGAGTAACCTGGGAGGCTACTGTTTGACAACAGCATCTCTCAGGGTCAGCCCCTCTTTGGGGAGAGCCCAGGCAAATTAAGTGCTGCATATGAAGTCGATCTGGAATGCAAAAAGATCATAGCATGGCATGCCTCAATGATTGAAAATGGCCTGAGCCACCACTGGATTGCAGCGTAAGAACTGTCTTCCTTAGCCTGTCCACTAGACAGCTGGACATCCTGGAAATATAAATAGAAAGCTGTTTGAGTCCATTGACCAATGCCATACTCTCATTGCTTCCAGACATAGATGTAGGACCTGATTCCACCCTACTTGTTCATGTGCCAAACTACTGTCATGTTGTCAGTCTGGACAGATTTCACATCCTGAGGGAGAAAGTCCATAAACTCCTGCAATGCTAGAAGCACTGTCCTCATCTCCAATATACTGATGTGAAGATTGGCCTTGAAAAGTTCTAAACACCTTGGACCATCCTTTCCTGATAATGCCCCTACCCCCACAAGGAGGAGGAGTCAGGGATGACAGTAGCCACCAGATGAGAAATGGTGAATATCTCTCTGCCTGGATGATCAGAGAGAAGACTACCAAATTAGGTGCTTCCAGCAAGTACTGTTGAAAGAAACTGGCAGCCTGAGATCATCTGTTAACTGGGACCATTGATTTTGGAACAGCCACTGAAGAATTCTCATGTGAAAATGGGTATAGTTAATCATATGGATTCAAGAAGCCATTAGGCCTAATACTTTCAAAATCAACAAGGATGGTGGTTTGTGATGCTATGCTAGCTAATGTACTGCTTGCATAAGAGACTGCATCCTTTTCAGAGTCAAAGACACTATCTGATTGACAGTATCCAGATGATAACTGATGAACTGCAAGTGCTGAGTTGGCTCCAGATGGGGCTTGACAAATATGATGGTAATGCCCAAACGCAAACAAGTCTGAAGAAGGTGGTCCCTTACTTCTTGTAAAGATTATAGCTGCCAGTACCCAGGATATGAATGGGGTCGAATCATAAGCCTCCAACAATTCACCACCAAATGTAACATCCTCAGAAGGGCTCTGAGGAAAATCCTCTATCATCCAAGTTCAAGTCCATAATGAGTTATATCTCCAAGGAATATACATGCTTTCTCTTGCAAGTCCTCTTTCTTGGCAATTCAGGTTGAGGGTTATCCGAGTACTCAAAGGAATGAAACAGAACCTGAGTCATCCATCTGAGGATTATGGTTCAACTCTGACCTCTGGTTGCAAGAGACAGCTGAGGAACAGTAGAGTGGGTTTCCAGGAGTAGGACAGAGGGTAGAAGAGTCTGATGGTCAACATCTAAAGGGGATAAGATCATCCTTCTCATGACCTCAAAAGTGGATCCCCTGCCTCCCAGATCTGTGAAGCCCACCTCTGGTCCAGAAGCAGCTCCCATGAAGAATGAATGGCACCAATCAAATAAAAGGTGCCTAACTTTGATAATATGGATGGCTTCTTGGAGGGGATTGGCCCAAACACTCAAAAATGGGAGTATGAGGACAGGCTTCAAGGATGGACATGGGATCTCATTGTGGAGCTGTCAGAGCTGAGTCACATTCAGTTCCTAGGGTGAACAGTAACAGATCCAGAAACTCTTTCACTGAGGGATGGGCACCTTTCAGAGCAAGAGGCACAGGCTCTAGCCTGACAGTCAGTTCTGGGCATACCAGCCCTGAAGGAAAGACTTGAGTTGGAGTAGAAGTGGGGAAAAGAGGGCTGTCCCCCTGGTTCTCAAAGTCAAGGGAGGGGATGATGCCCATGTTCATCTGCATCCTAAGGAAGGCACTCATCATGCGGTCCAACTCCAAATCTGATGTGCTCCTAATCAACTTCAACGACCTGATGGAAAATACCCAAGGAGGATGGGAAGGGAGCTGATGACTCCCCTGCTCTAAAGGAGATCTGGCTAGTGGAACCAGGGGAGGTTCATCAGAGATCAAATTGTAGCCAAGGGAGTGGAGGCTCTGGATCCAACCAAAATGGTGACACAACTTTAAATGTTTTCAGTGCTGATGACAAGGTTTCGTCATCCTCCCTCATCTTTCTTGAGTCTTCCTTTTCCCTCTCTTTGTCTTTACCTTTTCGGTCTTGGAACTTGTTTTTGTTCCCCATCCTCTAGGTCTTTTCTCCATCAGAATCAGGACAGAGAAGACCTTTCAGAACTAACTTATTTTATCTGTCAGACAAAGCCCTTTCACCAAAAAGCTTACACAATTGGCAGTCTGCAGAAAGGTGATCCAATCCACACCCATGTTTGGTGCACTTCTTAAAGCTTTTTTCCCCTTTTGTCTTCCATCATTGAAGGGAAATATAAAGAAAAAATGCACGCACATGCACACACACACACACACACACACACACACACACACACACACACACATACACACGCACACACACACACACACACACACACACACACACACACACACACACACACACACACACACACACACACACACACACACACACACACACACAAAGCAAAGACAACCTGCAGTCACTATAAATCAAGTAATAACAATACACATAGGGAACACACCCTAGCTATAAACCCAGAAAATAACTGAGGAGTTAAATAGGTAGGCAGCAAAATGTAAGCCACACAAAAACAGAGAAGAAGCAACAACCATGGCAGAAAAGTGTTGAAGAATCTCGTAAAGTTGATCGCTAATAGCACTAAAGGGGGAATTTGAGCTCAATTTTAACCTCAAAAACACAAGGCATAAAGGAGAAGGATAGAGGAGCATACAGGAAATATTCTGTTCAAGGAAAATAACATGCAGCTCTCTTCCAGACCTTCTTGCATGGAGTTCTGCAACAGAATTTTGCCAACTGATTGTTGTGAGTCGAGACAAATAGATATTTGAGGTGACCCCCCCTCCCCATGGATAAATTCTTGGAAATCTCCCTGATTCAGTTTCCAGTTGTGAGGGTCTGTCCTGGTCCTGCTCAGCTTGTCTGACACACAGTTTTGCTCTGACAGTATGTAAGGTGCCTGTACAGTGACACTGTCCTGGAAAGCTATAGTCCAGGCTACCATGACTAGTCTGTACAGATGGGAAGATTTTTTTCCCACTTGCTTGCTCAATTCAATTCATTTCAGCTTTATTGGCATATGTACTAGAGACAGTGTCACAAAGTGCAATCAAATTCTTACTCTGCAAGTCCTCCAACAACATATAAAAACAATGACAACTAGCAAGGAGAAGTAATCTAACAGAACAAATAAGACAATAATATAAATATCAATATCAGTAAATATATATAACTGTGCAAAAGATCGCATTGTTAATGTATCACATTACTGTAGTGCTGTCTGTAAATACTTGAAGAGCTCTTAAAGACCACAGATGATTGAGAGAATTGAGAGCATTTATAAGAGCTAACATCTCTTTTGTGTTTATGCATTTTTATCTGTCTTTTTTGCACTTTTTCTCCCACAGACACTGCACCACAAGCAAAGTCTGAGGTGTCTGCTGTGAGTGGCTGTGTTGGATCAGTTAGGGAGAATGGGGTTCTCAGAAGTTGGTGCCTCTACAACAAAATTTTCCTTTTTCACAAATCCTGCAATTGGAAACTGAAATGTCAAGGGATGTTGATGCTGGGACCATAGAGATTTCTGGTACCACTGGATTTTTTACATGTGGAGTTTTGGAAGAGAAATTATGAGTATTATAAATGTCATGAGACCCACAATCATAAGGAATTCCTTTGCTGAGACAATAGTCTGAGTGGAAAGATTCAGTAAAAGATCTAAATACAGACCTATTTTATCCTATGGAAGAAAAGCCCCTTGAGTGGAGGTATTAATAAGACACCTCATGAAAATAATACAATGAGAAGTCAGACAAGGCTTCCATGATCTCTCCTGGAATATTGGCCTGTGTAATAGATCTCTTACACAACCAAGCAATTCCTAATAGTTTGGAAAAACTCTAGAAAGATAGGCAAGTCATCGAAATAAGGAAAAATGTGAATACCTTGCAGTCTGCAGTAGAGTATGTGAAAACCCCTGAAGCAGTAGATAGACCAAAGGGTACTGCAGTGAATTGATAAAGTGATCCAAAACACAGAAATCTTTAGGTAACGTCTGAAATCTGGAGCTATAAGAATGCAATGATATGCATATTTTAAATATAAGGTCATTGGAAAACTCAAATGAGGAATAAGGGGTAACAACTTGTAAAGAGACTGAATTTTGAACTTGGGTCTTAGCACAAAAAGATTCAGAAAGAAAAGATCCAAAACTGGCCTCCAAGAATCTTCTTTCTTTGGGATAAGAGCATCCTAGAATAAAACCTTTCTGCTAAGTGAGGAGGAGAGACAGTTTCTATCACTCCCTGAGCAAGCATATGCTGAATGACAGGAGGGAAAAGAAGAGTCTGGTCTGTTGGGTGAGGAGGAATAACCCGAAAAGGAGAGACTCCCACTGCTTTTGTAACCTTGATGGATTACTCTTAGAACACATCTGTTTGAAATTATCTGTTGCAAAAGAGAGAAATGGAGGTTACAACTTTATGGAAGGTTTAAAGGATTGCCAGACGGGTGTGTGGAATCATTCATACAGTCATTCAGGCTTACTAGACTGTTCTTCATCCACGTGGGTGCCTGCTTTCTTTTTGGAACCTACTTGTCATTGCTTTTTAAAGGTTTGCTTACCAGCAGCTTGCTTGGACTGTTTATTTTGTTTTTTAAAGAAAGCTGTGGAGGGACCTCTGAGTCACTTGACAAACTTGAAGAAGGAAGGAGGAAAGATATGTTCATAGGTTCATAGGTTCATAGGTTCATACTAGGCTATCTGCCCTAGGGCATTTATAAGCCTAGCCAGAGTGTGTATGGCTTTCGCCACCCATTTTAAATTAATTTTGCTATGCCCTTTTTCGAGGTTAGTATACTGCGCTTCTGTCTAACAGTGACACAGAAGTGATACCATCTCCCATCCACTCATCAAGATTCCTCTTGAAGAGAGTCAATGAGGGACTCTGCCTAACCTGGACTGGGATTTTATTCCAGAGTGAAGGGAGCCTCTGGGTTATGAATCTGTCCCTCCAGCATGTCCTATTTATTTCAGTGCTGAGGTTTAAGTCCTCGAGCCGTAGCTTGATGGGATTTGGATTTTCTGCGGTGCAGCATGTCCATTAATTCCGGGTTGGACATGGCTTTATAAGTCAGGCACAGATCGCCTCTGAGCAGGCGGTATGCCACTGAGTAGAGCTGGAGTTTCTTTAACCCATCTGTTTGAGTGATCCTCTTGGTGAGGTACTTTTGGGGTCTTTCCAGTTGTTGCAGGTGTCTGGTAAGGTACATCCCAAAGGGGCATTGTACTCAATTATGGGCCTGATGAGGATGAGTAAAGAGGCACGATGACCTCCCCTGATCTAGATGTGAATCCTTCATGATTAGGTGGGCTATATAAAATGTTTTTCTAACCACTTTGGCCACGTGGTTGTCAAATGAGAGATTGCTATCAACTTGGGTCCCCAGGTCCCTAATTACTTCTTCTGTACTTAATGGATTATCACCTATGTGGTAATTTGTGGGTGACTATACACTTTTGGCGTTTAGCTTGAGGCCATGGCTCTGGCACCAGTTGTCTGTTTCTATGAGGCCCTTTTGGAGGATGCTTGTGTCAGCTGGCGAGTCTATTATGGTGCCCAGTTTGCAGTCATCTGCGTACTTGGTCTGCCCCAGTCCTTCCTTGTTGGCCTGTACCTCCGAGAAATATATACCGAACAAGAGAGGTCGGAAGACTGAGGCTTGTGGGAGGCCACTTGTAACTGGTTTGGAGTCTGACATGGCTCCAGCTATTCTAACCATGTGGGTTCTGTCCTTGAGCCAGTTTGCAACCCATCTAGTGACATAGGGGTTTACATTTAAGCTGGTGAGCTTATCTATAATGGTCCAGGTAGGCTGTGTGGACCACCTTCCCCTTGTCAATGGCCTTGGTGACTGTTTGAAAGAAATTGACCAGGTTTAAGAGGCAGGATCTGCCCTTAACAAAGCGAACTGGGTAGGATCCAGTGTCTGTAGGTCCCCAATATCTTTATTTATAAGGTCCATGATGATCCTTTCCATAGCTTTTCATACCAAGCTAGTGAGACTTATGGGGCGATAGTTTCCAGGATCCGTTGAGGCACCACCTTTGTGGAGAGGGACCACTGTTGCTGTACGCACTCTTTGGGTACATATCCTGTAGTAAGGCTGAGATTGAACAGTAGTTTTAGGTTTGGGTTTAGCTCTTCTTGGAGTTCAGACACCGCCTGGTCCCATTGATGCTGTGTTTTTTGCTTTGGAGAGGGCAGCTCTTATCTGAGCATCTGAGATGTCAGGGGGGGCAGCACTCTGCTGGGATAGATATTTGCCCTTTGAACCTGTCAGGATGTTGGCAATGTGTGTGGGTTCGGTGTATTTGTTGTCATTTTGGACTAATTCTAAGCATATCTGGGAATTCCCACCCAGGTTCCTAACATAACTAAAGAAAGCCTTGTGATTATCCTTAGTGTCCTGTGCAATTTTTCTCTCTTTTGCTAATACTGATCAGAGATTCCTTCCCTTTTTTTTGCTCTGTCATGTAGTAGCTTCCTCCTTCTATTGTATAGTTTGTTTATGGCTGGGGTCCACGACGACAGCGTCTCCTGGGGTCCACGAGACAGGACGCTTGGAGGATTGGTTCTTGGTTTTATTTGGGATTGTGATCCATGCATTCCTGAAGGTGTTCATAGAATGCTTATAAAGGATTTTGTGGTCTGGGCCAGATTATCCAGAGGCCCGGGGCTTTGAAGGATTCCACCTCGGTTTTGAGGAGTGTGAAATTTGCTTTAGAAGTTTTTCACTGTGGTTTTCTGGGCATGGGGTGGGGTCGGGATGTGAATATCCAGCGAGATTAGTTTATGGTCTGATCTTACCAGTGAGGGATACACTTCTGGTCTGGAGCATAGAGTCCCCATGTTGGTGATGATCAGGTCCAGTATGTTTTCCCCTCTGTGGGAGGGGGTAAAGTTGTTCCATAGCATTTGAGTTTATAAATTCTAGGAACCTTTGGGCTAGGATGTTGGAGCTAGAGTAATGCTCCCAGTCTATGGTTGGGTAGTTGAAGTCACCCAATATAATGGTGTTTGGAGAGACCCTCATATTTTCCAGTGTTCTCAGGAAGGCTGAATGGGGTTCCTGGGTTTGGGAGGGTGGTCTGTAGCAGGCTATAAACTGGAAGGCAGTTTTACCCACTGTTAGTTGCACATGGATAGTCTCTGATGCTTCGTGTTGTGCCACCAACCTGGAGGTGTGGGTATCTTTGATATTGATACTCCCCTCCTTGTGGTTTGGTCCAAGTTTTGGGGAAAGCATGGTATGAGGTATAACCTGGTAGTGCTGGGGTGCTCTCGAGCCTTGAACCAGGTTTCTGTTACTGCATCTTGAGGTTTAGACTTCTGGCGTTGAGTGAAATCCCTTCAATTAGCTTTCCTTTCTTATCTCATAAATAATGTCCAAAAACTACTTCTCTATCCAAAGGAGAATTCAAAATTTCATTTTTGACATCCTCTGGGAAGTTTTTGAGAACTCAACCAGGAAAACCTCCTTGTATCAGTTCCAGTGGTAGGATCCCCAGAGGTAGCGTCAACAAAATCATATACACATTTCAAACACTCAGTAGTCACTTGAGGCAAAGAAGGAACCAAGTTACACAAAGTAGATTTCTCCTCACAAAAGGAAACAGATAACAAAACATTCACGATAGTCTCAAAAGAGCAATCATAAACTTCAACATATGAGCCGGCCAGCTGAGAATTCTAAAAACAAGTGTTGTAGAAGCTTACATTTTCCCATACCTATCAAAAACCTTCTCATCCTTGTCAGAAGGAGAGAGATTAGTATTAACTAAATGTTTAGTGGCAGTTGATTTACTAAAGCAACAGCTGCTGGGTCTAATCTGATCTAATCTTAAAAGGCTGAAACACATTATAAATAGTTTATCTGCTTTTTAGGGGACAACAAGCTGGCTGTTTAGGAAATTACAGATTGTGGCTAAAACATCCTGCAGAGCAGGCAAAACAGAAGGAATAGGAGTAGGTCCTGAAAATTCAGATTGTCTGAGGAATATCACTGTTTTCCGAGTGAAACAATTGATTAATTCTGGAAATAGTTTCAGAGAGAGAACCCTTTAAAAGTAATGTCCAAAGTCAAACTGTCCTTGGAATCTAAATCAAAAATCCGTAGAGACAACAAATAATCTATACCTTCAAAACCATTCTAAGGTTCAAATTTTTTTAATGTTTTTAGAAAATGAAGAATCCTTTTCTCTTTTACTGGAAACATCCATGCAGGAAGGGTCACGAGCATGCACTAAACCCTGCACTAAGCCAAATAAGTTACTCCTGTCCAGAGTATCTGAGACAGGAGAAGACATATGTTTTAAGTTTTTGTTTCTTTTTGATAGGAATTTCTGTAGAAACATATCCACTTTTACCAGCAAAACCTCCCTAGGGACAGGCACAGCTTTTTAGCTAGGCAGATTGACATTCTTTGCCCCTTCTCCCAGGACCAACAAGACTGGCTCTTCCTTGCTCATCAAGGGCACTCCACAGCAACAGAGAATTAGTATAACCCCTGGTTTATGGTGGCTGTAGGGGCGACAACAGCAAGACCCAAGGAAAGAGATGAGTGATCTGAGGAACTAGTTTTGGCCACAGCAGAGTCATCCACCTGCATCTGAGACACTATGGCAGCCTGCTGTAGTGGCAAAGGCTACTCAAAAATGTTCTTTTTGTGGATAAAAGAAGGAAGAACTGAGGAGCCAGAAGGTTATTCTATAGTTAAGATGAAAAAGATACTTGATTCCTGGGGAAGCCTGGCAGCAACAGTCAGTAAAACAGGTAAGCTATAAAAAAGTAACCTTTTCCCTGTTAAATAAAAGTAAAGAGCACTTCAGTTAC
Organism: Protopterus annectens; assembly: GCF_019279795.1. NCBI lineage: Eukaryota > Metazoa > Chordata > Ceratodontiformes > Protopteridae > Protopterus > Protopterus annectens. Next base: position 1,609,335,069 of record NC_056744.1, on the reverse strand, counting down.
CCCAGCCTCAAAAGTACAATAACACATTTTTGCCACAGAAAATAATAAAGTTCATAGGTTCAAAGGAGATGACTAGGCTAACAGCTTAAGAGCTTTTACAAGGCTAGCTAACTTGTAAAACTAAAGTTAGCTTTAATAACTTTTCACCACAAAAGTAAAAAAAAAGGATGATCCTATTTAAAAATGTTCAAAAGTCATAGGACAGTTATGAAAACACTGTCTCCTTGTTTAATTAAGATGCACAGAGAAGTATGTTTTCTTTTATAAAAAGTAAAGTGGAAGTTTTTTCCCCTCTAAGGGAAATTATCTGCCTAGCAATGGAATGGAGTTCGCCAACTGTCAATCCTCAAGGGCTGTAGAAGAGCACTCTATTTGGTGGCAGGAAAGTGCTGAAGGGTTTGGTACCCAATCATGACTTTTAATCTGCTCAGCTTGACTTAACTAACAGATTTGGGCATGTGGAAGGAGCCCTAAAAGCTTTGGAAGCTGACCAGCTGTTATATTTATTATATCCTTGGGGGGATATAGACCTGTATAGTTTGGGCTACTGCAGCAGTGATCCTTATGAAGAGCAAGTAGTACTGGAGTAGGCAAGTCATAGAAAGACCCCAACATGATGAAAAATTCTGTCAAAAAATAGAACCGTTTGCATAAATAGTGCACATAAGCATTTACACATGAACTCCCTTAAAAATGCAATGACAATCATAAAATAATTAGTTTCCTAGCAACATATGGTAGTTCAGTCAGAAAAACACTGTATTTCTTCAGAAAAATAGATTTCATGGAAGGTTTTCTCCAACAGGGTCATAGCTGCCCAGTCTTGAAGGATCACTAAATGACAGGTTGAGTGGCAATAAAGCTCTGAGGATATTTGTACTCTGTCTTTATGTGGGCCTACTCTCATGCTTTTGACAGCGCATATAGAAGGCATACTTAAACTTTGAAAGCTGGCAGGTCATAAGGGGTAGGATCCAAATAACTCAGGCTACTGCAACAATATGTTGTACATACTGTGTAATCTCAGGCTGCTGAGATGACATAGTTCTTGTGCTTTTCTCTTGTGTGAAGAAATCTTTGTTTGTTTGTATATGTATCAGAGAGAGATCCTTATTGAATAAATATCAGCCAGGTTTTAAATATTCCTGGAAATTGTACATGTAGTTAGAAACAAAAGATAATGTCAATACAATTTTTTGGGTTGTTTCCAGTTAAAGCTGAATCCGTCCATCCATAACCCCCTTTTCTCATTTCTGCACATGGGGTCAGATATATATGGCAATTAATAAAATTTTCATTCAAACAAGATATAGTTGATTCATCTGCATGTTTTTCTTTGAAAATTGTAAATAAACAATTAAATGCCTTGGAAAATCTGCATTCTGAAAATTAAAATTTAACGTGACAATGTTCATCTAATGTGTTCCCATACAAATGATTATGTTGTTTCCCCTGGTGGTGGAAGATAACCAAATGTATCTGTGTCGACACCAACTGAATGAGTGCTTCTTTCCTGATTCTTTTTTCTTCTACTGAGGAATAATCACTTACGTTAGTGGCTGATTTTGAGAAGGGTCTGGGTGAGTAAGTAGTTAATGTCAGGAAACCTTCACTACAGTTAGATACTAAACATATGTACTTACCATTAATATTAGCTCTTCATGATACAGTCCACTTTATTCTAAAGAATAGTCAGCCAGTCAGTAGTCACTCAGCACCTTTAAGATTTTCCCAGGCTCTAAGGCTCCTCCCCAGCTCCCATGATGCACCACAGTTTCTCTTCTCCCCAGATCAAGTTTGCCATAAGGACACAGGAGGTCCCACTAACTAAGAGATGACCTCAAGGCCACTCTTGAGATGACCTCAAGGCCACTCCTCCAGATCTCTCTGCAGAGAAAGAATGAAAATAGAACAGGGAAGGTGGGCAGGTTTGCTGAAGTGAGCAGCTATGAATCATAAAGATCTTCTGTTATGCTAATTAAATAACTTTTGTAACTTATATAATCACTTCCATCCCACAAATGCCATAGGAAAGAGTCCCTAGCTCTAACCACCTGGATGACATCAAGGAAGAATATCACAAAGTATTGTTGCTTAAAATGTAAACTTAAAGCTTGAGATCACATCCAGCACATAGTGTCTTGCAAAGTATACCATGAAGCCAATTTTGCAGATGCACAGATGCTGTCAACTGAATCATTTCTGAAAAAAATCAATGAGGTGCCATAGCTCTGTTAAAATATGTCATAGGTTTTTTGGTAAGGGTTCCCATAGCAAAAAAAATGTAGTCTGACAACCACATGAACAGGGTTGCCTTTGAGAGTTTTTGTCCCAATTTGTTTGGAGAAAAGGAGACAAATAATTGCTCATCTTTTCTTATCTCCTTAGTTCTGTCTAAGCAAAAGCATAGCTGATAATGAACAACCACACAATGGAGCAAATGTTCTCCCTGGTTGGAACACTAAGGAAAAAAAACACAGAAAGACTATGTGGTTTGTTATGATTAATTTCAACTGCCACTTTCAGCATGAATATGGATTTGTTCATAAAGAAGCCCTATCCCTATGAAATAAAATATGGTTAGAAGATAAGAATGAAGTTCACAAATTCTCCTATCTGAAATAACTGCATCAGAAACAGACTCTTCCATGCTAAATACTTAAGAGCTCCTGGTTCAAAGTGGGTAATTTCAACTTTTCCAGCATAAAGTTTGAGTTTCATAGATGGGCAATTTCCCTAAGAGGAGAACTAAGCAGGGAGTTCTCCCTTTTAATTAAATCAGGGAAGAGAAATTCATGATCTGATGACAACTAAAAATGGTTGTTAAACAGACCTTTACCATAGAGTAGCTGGAGTCATTTGTCAAAAACATCAGCTAAAACTGTACAAGAGCTAGAACTTGGGGTGAGAACAGACCTAGGCCTTGCTCAGCTACTCATTTACTTTCATATATTTCCTTGTGGAGGCCCTGTAGACTGCTGTTAAGATCAAACCCACCTTGCAGGGAGCAATGGGTCCCTGGTCATCAGAGGAAATGGAAAAAACATGCAGTTAATCTGAGACACTGAAGATCTGGATAAAGCTTGATGTTTAGATGAGACACAAGACATTGGTGAGGTCTGAAGAGAAGACGTTTCTCCACAGCTGAATCCATAACAGGCAGAACTAAACTCTTCTGGAACAAAAGAGTATTATGAGAATGCTCACATTCTTGTGCATCTTTGTTTCCCCTTCTAGATCTGCGTACAGAGTAGAGGACACAATAAGACAGTCCTCATTTTGTCTATTACAACAGTTCTCCTTGAGAACACTGGAGGGACTTACCCATGTGTGAGGCAGATACCACTGATCTGTCCCTGTAGTGGCTTTCTGCGGATTCAGGTGCCTAGGTGGCATGACAATTTCTTGTGGGACAGGTTGATGTGGACATATAGCTGGATGTCAGTCTAGCTGCAGTGACATATGGCTGTGGACATCTCCCTGTAGGCACAGAAGATCCCCCTGCACCATACCCTTAGGTGGCAGATGCAAAACCACAGAGTGAGAGCATGTGCATGTCCACAGGAGCACAAAGACATAACCATCTGCAGGACAGGCTGCAGCATCCAGATACTGGGTGGGCATGAATGTGGCACTGTGAAAGAAGTGTGCAATGGGCAAAGCTTTATTAATACAGCAGTGGTAATATGTGGAATGCTTAGTATGTACTATATGCAAATATAATCACAACTTGTAAAAATGTGCCAAAGCACGTAAGAAATCCTACACATTTCTATAGTCACACTTATATTGGAGGATGAGTTATAGGAGACGGTCTCTTACAACACTGGCTTTTCTACAGGGTGTCGCTGGCATTCCCCTGAGCAGTGATTCTCTTTGGTTATCAATTAAGTCCACTAGATTGGAAGGCCTTCTGTTGTGCATGTATTTACAAGTGCTAGAAAGGCTTTAGGAAATGTTACGTCTTTAGCCAATCAAGTGCAATGTACTAGTTGTGCTCCCTTTAATGTGACTTGCAGCTATATCAGTAATACTCAAGCAGGGGAAAGTTTCTACTCGGATAGGTTCACCTATCTCCATTTTAAAAACTGATTACAGTCTCATAATTGCTCACCTAGCAAAATGTCTGACAAGATTTCTCCCTTCTCTAATGATTTTGAAACAAATAGATTTTGTTTCTGGACACACTGTATCTGATATTTTGATTAGGACTTTGTTTCTGACTGAAGATATTCCAGAAAGGGTCACCTGACCTCCCCTTTTGAAAGCATGTTTGGATGCTGAGAAAGCATTTGAAGACATTACAATATATGGGATTCCACTGTGGTGGTGGTGCTGCGGTAGCATTGTCACCTCACAGTAAGACATTGTCCTGTTCGATTCTCAGCTAGAATGCCTTCTGTGTGGAGACATGCGTGAAGGGGCGTACCTTCATTGAAGGTTGTGCGCCAGGGCTGGCAACTCGGCACGCAAAATTTACTGCCAATCATTAGCGGACCAGAGTTCCGCTGTGGCGACCCCTAACCGGGAAAAGCCGAAAGACACAACAACAACAATATATGGGATTCCCCATTAAATTTGTAGATTTGATTCAGCTATTTCAAGTAGTATGTATGTTTGGACTCTGTTGGAAAACCAGGAGAGAACCCCTGCCACACATGGAGGATGTGCAGGCTACCTAATGTTAAAAAATACTAAAGAAAGACAGTAATCCTAAAACATATATCCATTCACATCTTAATTAAGCAAACTCATAGGGTATAGGGAGCAGAGATGGAGTTTACGCAGATAATCAGTGGATACAAACAGAAACACAGATATACAGCTCATCCTTTGACAAAAAATAGTAGTAGAGGGTCAGGAAGAGGAACACTTTCATACTTTTCAAAATATAAGGTCTTTGGACTCTAGACTCCATGGACCTAGTGATAATATATTTTTGTGCAGGCTTGGTTGAGTTATTTATAATATAACCCTTAAACAAGTATAACTTTACATATGAAATCAGGAATTCTGGAAGGAGCAAGGCAAAATCCATCCATCCATCCTCAACTCCTCTTTCCCACTTTGCACATGGGGTCGGAGTGTCAAAAATTAATCATATCAGTTGATAGGTATGGTACACAGACACACATACCCTTCAACATCTTACACTTCTAATTCCAAGAATTCTGGGCAAAGCCAAAAATAATGGAGAAACAAAGGCGTAGAGTTAGGATGAGATTTTAAACATTGCTCTTATAGTCTTAGAAAGTTATTAGCATAACAGGCTTTGCATTGGCACACATTTTGTGAAGGATATGAAGTCTTAAACTCAAAAGTCTGGCATCATTTAATGACTTTAATCCTCAATAATTTGCCAGAAGCCCACAGACTTTATGAGTAACAAACCAAAACTATGAAGCAAAAATGTGGACATTCTGCAAAAGTCACATTCTAGGCAGTCTGCCAGTTAAACTACACATATTGGCATTTGTATGTATTGATTATACTTGTTTCAGATTAAACAGATAGATAAATACATGAATATGTGGTAGTATATATTTATTCATGCATGTCATCACTCTAACAAAATATAACTTCTTATTTCTGTTTGTAACAAACAATTTGAACAAACCTGAGCTATTTGCACAGGAATTATTTGTTTTGTTTATGTGAACTCTCAGCAGGGCTAAAACTAATTTTCAACAGAGACTCAGGAAGGAAAACACCATACTGCAGAACCTATATTTTTATTTATTTTATTTTTTAGTTTGATAACCGGGTAAGTGAGCTGGTCTGATACCCTTTTCAGTGACAACTCGAGTACAGTTGTGCAAATAGGAAACAAATTAATACATACAATATAGTGATAGTTCAATTGTCTAATGGTCAATAGATGAAAGTCCCAAACCAAAAAAAAAGTATAAAAAGTAGGTTTTCCTACAAAAGAGAAGAAAACTAATTAGAAAAATAATAACTTGAAACTTGTATATCTTGAGATAATGCATTGTTTCCACGTATGAAGACTGCTGCATTTGAAAGACCAGAACAGGTTACATTTCCTGTCTACCTCCTTCTCTTCTTAACCCTTATAGACCTACCATTGAACCAGGTGAGACATTCAAGTACTCTCACAGCCTATCTTAATATCATACCACAACTTATATCTGCAGCAATATCCACTGCCTTTGCTGATTCCTGTAACAGGACTCATACAGCCTATTGCTCAGCTATTACACCTCCTAAACATGTGAAAAGTTTAAGTACCCAGTCTCTAATTAATTCTTATATCTGCTTTGCACCCACTGCATGAAGTGTCCTACATAAATTTTGCTAGATGAAAACTACTTGTATGGAATGTTCTTATGTATATACTCTGTATTGCTTGTATAATATCTTTGTTTTGAGAATGATTACTTATGTACTGTTTTTTTTCACGAATTGTATAAGCTGCCAATAATATGTACTAAATGTCTTTATTAATATAAATTCTGTATCGTATGTGAAATGTCTTATATGTGGAGCTTTTCTCCCCTGGACCCCACTGAAAATGGGCACTTCTGGCTCAGATAGACCATTCCAGTAAACAAATGCAAATAAATAAATAAATTATACTTTGTTCTTGTTGCATTTAGCTGACAGTGCCATGCATTCACCTGATTACTGGTTCATGCAAGGGTCATGCCAGAGACATCACAGACGTTCCAAAATTTCAGAGGATAAGATGTTGCCAGTCACCGAGGTGCAAGAGAGTGGGGTACATACATTCTTGGACAGCCATGCAAATAATGATGGTTTAGAAATTTTGATATGGGCTTAGCACATTCAGGAAGTCTGTAAACAATCCCCAAAAAATGTGGGCACAACATCATCTACTGGTAAGAAAGTCAGTGCAATCAACTTGCAGATGGCTATAGAAAATTCAGTGTCTGTACCATAAAGGGCCACAGCGTGATAGTGCTAGATTTGCTGCCAAATGATCTGGATAAAATGGAACAAGCAGTCCTTTAGAATACTATTGCAGAATGTCTTATGACTGCCACTAATTGCCGCCTTCTCAAAATCAGTCATGATATATTCTGGATGAAAGGTGCATCTGAAATCTCCAGCCACTCCCCTTAAGCATATCCTAAATATTATTTTCTGCCTCTGTTTTCTGAATCTTTAGACAGTAGACCAGGGGAACAATCCTAGTGTAAGTGGGAGTGCCAATGTATCCATGCAAAGTATAGAATTTGCATCCCACTTCTGCATATATTGGGAATGTGCCATCTGCAAGTAAGATGTGTGACATGCACAGACTGGCCAGATTTTGTGCTGTAGTTAACAAAACAAAATAATAAAATAAAAAAACAGAAATAGCACATGACAATTTAATTAATAAAAAAATACAAGCTTTCATGTAAAAAATTATTTCTCAAGTATCTAGCTTAGATACTTCAGAAAAACATTTTTTTACATGAAAGCTTGTATTTTATTTATTCATTAAATTTTATTTGTCATGTGCTATTTCTGTTTATTTATTTTATTATTTTGTCTTGTTTGAACAGTTAATTTCTTTCTAGTTATCAAAACGATGGAGCCCTTGCCATCCATGTCCGACTTTCTTTGTAGGAGGAAGACACCACTGCAGAGTGGGTACCGGCTGACATCAACGTCCTGTAGGGTTGCAGGAGGTATGGAAATGGATGCCCATGCCCTCTGCTGTATTCTGGTAATGGTGCAACTGAAGATAGCATTGCAAGGCATCTCTTGTAGCACACTGTCTTCTGCCTTTCCAAGGACACTCTGCATTACTTGACTTGGCAAAACATTACTGTGTTCTGCACTCTGCAGTATTTCTGCATGCAGCACTGATTCCCATGCACTGGTTGAATCTGGTCCACGTTGGTGTGGTAATGATATCTGCACAGTTCTTCCCATTCTGCATGGTGTCATATGTCCTCCACTCATTACATGCCCAGTATCATTTAGATAGCACTTCATGCTCTAAATTATATAGGTAGCCCTCTATCACTAGCACTGGCTTGCCACATTGGCTGGGCACTGTCCAATATTTGCTGCCAAAATGTCCTGGTCTGTACTCATAGGCATTATTTATCATATCAGTGCTACTTGCAATGGGATGCTCAGCATCCATGTTGTACAGGTTAGTAAGGCTGATCAAGTGGATGCTAGTGATATCAGCTGTAGGTTGCTTTGTGGCTGTGGGAACCATTGAGTATTTCACCTTGATGTATATTTATTTATTTATTTATTTATTTATTTATTTATTTAAATTTGTTGACCGGGAGTGTCCGACTCCCATACATAGATCCTGTACTAGCTTACCATGACTAGCACTATAGGCAGTGGTTTACAAGTACTCTCTGTCACACACGATAGTCTATTGCTCTGTTTATTCCACCCTGCTGCTATTTGCCTACCTGAAGCTTCGACATTCATGGTGTATTCCCAACCTACACAGCACTAGGATATTCCCGGTATGAGAACAATGCAGATGTCTGCACTTCATGTAATACACTAGTGTCACTGCCCTTAGAGGACACTTCCCCTTTAACAGCCTGCCTTATGTCTTGACCAATCAAACTTCATTGTCCAATCTCATTTCCAGATACAGACTTTATTTGGGGTTGCTTTGATATATAGCTTCCTTTTCTGCATGTCTGCCTCTAACCTTGTGTTTGCCCTATCTGCTGCTATGGTAGGAAAATTGTATCAGACCTCCATGTTCCACACATGATCTTCTGGTCGACTGAAGTATCCATACAGAAAGACATAAATAACATACTGGTCATACAAAAATTTTAAAGTTATCTGATGCTTACTATGCTTGGATCATGCTCGTGTCTCCCATGTCCCTTGTGTGTGTCTACTATTCTATTTATCTACATGGTGATTCCTGATGGAAGTTGTTCCTGCATTTTGTTAGAACACACCTCTAATAAGCAGCTTTATTTATTTATTTATGTATTTTATTTATTTATTCGCATTTGTTTACTGGGAAAGTCCACTGTGCCATGGTAGCCCAAAAGCTCCAGAGTAAATAAAGAGTTACAAAAGGATTTACATAAAATTACAAAAGAGATGAAAACATAAATACAAATTTCAAATATTTACATAGGAATTACATATTTTCATAGGAATTACACAGTGTAACATAGACCTGAAAAGAAAAAGAAAGAAAAAAAAAAAACAGAAATTGCTAATGTAATAATGCAAAAAGGTAGACGTTAGGGTTAGGCGATGTCAGAGTATGTAATACAACAGTTACATATCCATTTGGAGAGAAGATGATTGTGTAGTGCACTTTTAAAGTTGGAGGGGGCATTGTTGCAAATGGATGGAAGGAGGCAGGTTATTCCAAATTTTGGAAACACTCCAGGAGTACAAGAGCTGGCCAGCAGGTAGCTTGGGTTTATGAATTTGGAGAAGATATTGGTGTTCTGATCATAGAGTTCTGGCAGAGTTGTATAGCATTAGTAGGGAGCTATAATAAAAAAATAAAAATAAAAAATAAAAAAAAAAAGTTACGTTTTGTGTTGTGGATCATACATCCTATAGGGCATAATGAAGAATGATTTTATTTTTTTTTTTTTTTTTTAGAAGAACTTCTCTCTTCTTTTTCCAGTTTACCATGGAATGTTCCCACACCTCCCTGAACTTTTTTTTTTAGACTGACTTAAGCACATTACATTCCATCATTACATCATATCATCACTATACAAAAACCTACCTACCTACAAATACACTTTCACTTTCGACAGTATGCCCAGATATATGTTTTTATAAATTATTAATTTGTTAGATTTTTATAGATTATAAATTAAATGTGATAAAGATAAATTAAATTTAGTAGAGTTAGATATAGATTCACTAGATTATTATATGAGAAAGATTGATATGATTCAATTTACACTAGCATTATCAACAACAAAATTACAAACACAAATACACATACAGAAATCAAAGAATTAGCAAATATAAATACACAAATATAAATGAACAAAGCAAATTTAAGATATACAAAACTAAGTAGATATTATTTCAGAGAATGTGTTATAACAATTGGAAGGTCCTAGTCATGGAAACCTTCATTAAAATTTAAGTGGGAACCAAAACACCAATATGTTTTTAAATCTTTAAAATCTATTTAAATCTTAAGCTTAATGTATGTAGTAACATCACAGCAGTCATTCATCAGTAACATTCATTACTATTTTTTTGAGAGGCATTTTTGCAATGATGTAAAACAATAGATGTAAATTTATTGCCACACCAGCCAATGAACTCCGACCCACCATTACATTTATGCTACACTATTTGCACTAAGAACTTAATCTATATTGCAAAGCTTAAAAAATATTTTGCAAAATATGCATTTGAAGATAATTTATTTATGAGAATAGATATAATAGATGTTATATGATATATATTTATAATTATACATATATTAGAAAAAAAAAAATATATTAGAGTATTAGAATTTTATATTGATTTTAGAATCAATTCAATTTTTAATTAGAATAAAGGAATATTAGATATATAATATGTTGGGAGGGGGTGATAATAGATTTGAGTTATAGTAAGAATTGGTAGCTCATATACCTCCTGGCATATTATATTATATTATATTAAGAGCTAATATTTAAGCTAGATATTAATTTTTTTGTATTATTTATATTTCCTTGTATTTATTACGTTTTTTTTTACCTTTGTTGTTTTTTTTGTTGTTTTTTTAATAAATAACAATTTGTGAATTTTTTTAAATATTATATATTTTTTTATTATTTTTTTTTATTATTTTTTTATTGATTTTATTTAAAGTTCATTTTATTTTATTTTTATTTTTAATTTTTTTTTTATTTTTTTTTTGATTTTATTTTATTTATTTTTTTATTATTATTAAATTTATCTATTTTTTAGATTATTATATTTATATTTATATTTATATTTAAAGTTTTTATAATATATTATATAAATTTTATATTTATATATTATTTATATTTATTTTATACTTTTCATATATAAAACATATATTTATATATATTATTATATATATATATTATAATATATACACATATATATATATATTATTATTACATATATATATATATTATATATATATATTATTATTATATTATCTATTTATTATGTATATTATTAATTATATATTATATATATATATTATTATATTATTTATTATTATATTAATTATTTTATATATTTATTTATTTATTATTATTTATATATATATATATATATATATATATTTATATTATATATTATTTATTTTATATATATTTTTTAATTTATGAACTCTCATTTTATTTGTTAAATGTTATTTATTTATTTATTATTTATTATTTATTGTTTTATTATAATTTATTTATTTATTATTTATTATTTAATTTTTTTATTAGTTATTCATTTATTTATGCAATTATATAATTTTACAATTTTACATTTTATAGGTTATTTACATTTAGATAACATTTTTCTATGGTAGTATTATTTTATGGCTTACTATTTATGATTACCTTTTGAATGATTTTAGTATTTTTTACCTTTAATTTTGTATTTGAGATTTTGCAATGGCTTTTTTGGAAAGTTTTTTGATTGATTTTACTAATTATTTAATTAATGTCTATGTTTTTTTTTTTTAATTAACTTTTTAATTAACAAGTGTTTTTTACAAGTTATTTTACTCTTATGAAGCTTGGTAGTTGTTTATAAATGTTAATGCCTAATCTGAAGAATTGTTTGTTGTAGCTGCTTATACCTCTATGGCAGTTTTAATATCAAATTTGGGCACTTCTTTGTTTGCTGAAAACGCTCTTTTTTTGGATTTGGTGTGTGAATATCTTTTGTGACAAGATTTGGTTTGCTGATGTTTTTTGTTTTTTAGAGAGGTTTTTTTGTTTGCAGAACATTAGTAGGGAGCTGAATGCAGGGCACTCATGAGGCCTGTAAATCAGTTTATGTATGGTAGTCAGCTGGAGGAGGAGGAGATAGTGGGGGAGTTCTAGCCATTGTAACTGTTTTAGGGCAATACAGTTGTCAGTAGAGTGGTTTTAGCTGTGCCTCATTCATCTTAATGTAGTTGGGTGCATCTCTCCCTTCCTCTTCCCCCTTAGTGCTGTACTCTCATGTTGTTCTATTCCTTGGGTACCTCTTCCACAGACCTACATATGTTAAATCTTTGATTATCTGTGCAAAAGAATGTACACAATAAACTTCCCTTTCTGTTCTGTAACAGGAAGTATTCAGTCTGTTCATGCTCTTGCAGTTGATTTGAACAGTTGGCATATTCCCTAATGCCACAGGATATGCTGGGTGTATTTTTTTTTCTTTTACTGCACAGTGCATCTCTACTTCTTATACATCTGTCCCTCTGGACAGACTTTGGAGTTACTGCCATATAACGGCAGGATGGAATTAACTGACATATCTAATAAGCTTTCCTACTATTCATTTGTACTGAGAGTGACCCATACCTCTCAACTGTCAAGAGTCTTGTAGAATGTCCAGATTTCTGTCGCACAGATTGATTCCTCATACCATTTGTGGTGTTCTGGCATATCATGGGGAACTGAAGTCACAAAACAATGACATACATTTGGGTTTCTCACTTCATATCCTGCTGTAAATGCATGCCAGCACAGTTCTTGATATTCTATCTACTTTCTAGGTTTATAGGTGTAATAGTTCAACTTCTCCCTATTTTGCACCTTTGTCCACCCATTATGTTAGATTTTGTCCAGTGTCCTTGCAATTGTTTACGTCACAATGATAACTCTTCTACTGCAGCTGTCCCTGCTGTTAGAATACAGCCAGGTAGCTTTCCTTAGGGATCATCATGATGAGGCAGGTTTCTCATTGGTGTTTAATGCCTAACCAATGTGCTTTTCAGCTACCACTCTACAGAGAAGTGGTGCTGTGGCCTTCTGGTTTCAGTGTTATAGGTAGTAGGGAAATGCCTTGGTGACTTAAACACCAGAATCTGGCTTTCTGCCCCCCTGCCTCGCCAGAAAACAAGATGATTGGGCTAAAGTAATAGACTGAAAGGCAGCCAAGGGTGATTCCCCAACATCTGTACCACGTCCAACTGGAATTTACCCAACCTTCGTGGTTATGTCTGCATCATTTCATGTCACTGAAAATAAGGCACTGAAAGTTTCAGCACTGAGAAAGCAGGTCATGCTGTTAAAATTAGCACTGAGGCACTCAGTGTTGAAGGAGCCAGAGCAGCTCTCTGTACCATGACCAATGTTCATGCCAAGGAAGGCTTTGGTACTAAGGAGTCAAACTCTGATGTGATCACTACCAAAAGTGTGATCCAAAGTTATCGGTGTCAATACTGGCACCAGTCTACTGATGCTGATTATCTGGCCCTAGTAACCTTCACCAAAAGTATCGGTGCCAAAATTATCAATGTAAACAAAGGCATTGACATCCAATGCAAAAGATGGTAGCACCAGTACTGATAAAAGAGTCAGCAGAGGAATAATCCGTTCTGAAGCATCTGGTGCCAAAATATGATCCAGGGAAGGAGCCAATAGAAAACACAGGAGGGGATCTTCTCTTTCCACCCTGGAAACAAGGCAGTGAAAAGAAGGCCTATGTCAGTCTCTGCTTTAACCAGTGCCCTCATTTTCTTCTCATCATAGATGAAGAAGGCTTCGATGCTAAATAATATGTTAACTCATTCCCAGAATAAACAGTGTTTACCCTTTTTCTGTCAGGAGGATTAAGCACTCCATATATTTCTGAGTGATAAACCCCAGTAGCCACTGACTGATCTTGAGAGGCCAAGGAGAAAGACTCTTAAGGAGGAAACATTTCCACTTGGGACATTTTAGATATGGAAGGGGAAGACCTATCTGAATCCACAACCTCTGCCATCATCATGTTTCCTTTGTTATTTTCTTCCCTTGGTTTAGACCCAGAAGTGTCAGACAGCAGGAAATCCTTCAAAACCAATTTATTTTTCCTTTCTTATAAGGTTCTACAAACTAATTTGTCACAAATATCACATGGCTCATCAAGATAGTCAACCTCAAGGCACACCACTCAAAGAACATGAAAGCTCTGAGGGGAAATATTGTAACAATACTTGGAGCATTTATAAAACCCTGCCACCTTGTCCATTACTGACAACACAGCCAGATACTCAAGAGACAAATCAGAGTAATTATTTCCTAAGTTAATAGGACTCCAGCAGAACAAACACTATTGTAAAGGACATGGAAATGTGCAGTTAAGTAGCAAACTAACGGCACTACCTATTAAATCAGAAGGTAAATGTAACATTGTGGACTAAACGTAAGGATAAAAACAATCAAATCAGCTAGCCAACAATTCAAAGACAATAATAATAGTAAGATCTAACCTGTTGGTCAAGGATATGACTTAAAATATACTTTCCTTATGATTTTCTTTACAGAAAACGTTGCCAAGAAAATTTAGGAATTGCTTTCAATACTGACTCAAACATGACAGCAAGTACTAGAGAGAAGGCAAGCTATGGTGCATTTCAGGAGCTAGAGGAGAAGTTTTAGAATACTGAGATGTCTTAAAAGGTACCAAGTGACTGTTGCATATAGATGACTTGTCCTAAAGTTCAAATGGATGGACTGGATCATGTAAGATAGTAGTCAGGCAAGTCTGATGAACCTGCTCCGCTGCAGTCCTAAATGACATCTCCTTATCTTTCTTCCTTGTACTGGAATGCAAACGTAGGAGAGGCTGTTAATAAGCCTGAATGTCCTCTCAGAGGTACACTTGTAGATTTGATCTAAAGAAATGAAAAATATACTCCCTGTAATTGCATAGTTGACTGGCAGACAAACACAGAAAAAGATGAAAAGAAACAGTTTCTTTGGAAAGGAACAATTGAAATGAATAAATTAGATTATATGCAGACTATGTTACAAACAAGTTAGAAGATAGTAGATTATCTGCACAATATGTTAGATGGTAGGGAGTCGGGACACTAAAGTTCCTCAAAGTAAATGAGAAGCTGTTTCATACTGGTATCACAAGGTTTTTAAAAGATGGATAGAATCTGTAGTTTCAGATCTAAAGCCTAAACATGAGTTTGTGCAACCAGAGTTACAAAAGGTATTTAAAGTAAAGACTAGGCAGAAACAATAAGAAAATATAGTGGTAGATTAGATATGAGCAGAAAATGCCATGTGTTATATTACTGGCTCAGCTATATCCTCAAATTGTGGCATCAAAATATAATTCCTAGCTGGAAGACTTTCATGATGGCTGCACACTGATCAACAAGTTGACAAGAGCCCTCTTAATGTAAGCTCTGAATCTCTGAAAAAGAAAAAGAGCAAAGTCTGGGTAAAATTCAATTATTTGGATAAAACTTGGTTTAGTTAGCAATTATCCTGCCTGGATGCCAGTAAAGAAGAAATTTGGACAGTGGAAGAGAAAATCAACCAGAAAAAAAAAAGAAGATGAAAAAAATGCTCTGTCTCAGAAGAATATTGCTTTGGTACGGGAAATGGCTTCCGGTAATTTAGAGGGAAAACGAATCAAATGCACTTATAGATGCTTAAGATAAGCGAAACACTGAAGGAATACATACAGTCAAATAAAAAAGGCTGGAAAATATAAACTTTAAATTAGCTATTCAAATGAACTGATAAAACTGCAAAATCAGGGGCTGTAATCAAGAAAAGATAGGCTGAGCAAAAATATCCCCAAGAAGAGCTGTTTTTGTTTTGTTTTTTTAAAGTATCCTCTGAGAGATATACCTGTCCCTCCAAACTGTTCTGTTGATGTTGCAGAAAAGGTTTAGCTCCCTAGACTGAGTATTTCTGATACCATTTGACTTGCTGATGTAAAGTAAATCCATCAGCATTTGGTCAGAGGATGTCTTGTATGCCAGACACAGGTCATCTCTTAGCAGTCTATAGGATACTAAGTATAGTGATATGGCTTTGAGTCAGTCCATGTAGGAGATATTGTTTATGCCTTGTATCCTTTTAGTAAGGTATCTAAGTGGACATTTTAGCTGTTGCATGTGTCTGGACAAGGCAAGGATTAAGGCAAGAAGATATTTTTTTAGTTGCAATATATCCAGGCTTTACAATGTAACAAGGTAAGAATGGATGGAAAGAGACAGTTAAAAGTTATTATAATGTTATCTTGGGCTGGGAAGGGAGTGTAAAAATATATTGGTCACATTATATGTCAAATAAAGATAATAATTTCACCTGTTTCTATACAGATGAATATATAGACAAGTGTTCTTCATTTAAGTTATAGACATATTTTAAATAAATAGACGTCAGAAATAAGATAAAACAATGAAAGTCATGGAAATGGTCATTCTTGTATTTGCAAACTATTAGCTATTAATTGCATTAGCAAAGGCTTTCAGTGAGAGACAAGACATCTACAGGTGCAAGCAACTAATCTTGAGCGGTCTAAACGAGTGTTCTGATTGAAATTTATCAAATTCATTCATGCATTTTTCAAGTCACTAGTTTTTGTTTTATTTTCATGATCAACTGCTTTCACTTGTAGATGAAAGCAACCAATCATGAGAGGTCTTTATTTTATTTTACTTATTTATTTTATTTAAGATTTGTTTACTGGGAAAGTCTGACTTGGAACAAAGCCAATTTTCAGCAGAGGCCCTGGGAGTAATGCTCCAGATGCATGTCTTTGTTTTTGTCCAGGTCTTAACAAAATCTGCTGTGTGAATTTTACAAGGTACAGTGTAATTAACAGTTAAAGGTACAGTGGCAAACAGTTCAGTGAAAAATGAAGTCTGAAACTGTGGTAGATAAATTTTACAAGCAGTTGTCTCCCAAGCAGCTTAATACTTTAATTCATTTAATGTAACAGTGCATAATTTAGTTTATATATTTAAAGGTAACCAGTGCACTTTTTCATGGGGCTAAAAGTTAATGTTTACTGAAAGCATACAAGCTGGTTTCCCATCTGGGAGGGGGATATACATAAGAAAAGAACAGATAGCAAGTAATGTAGGTGGGAACACATATCATTTGCTTTAGCATGAGTAAGCTTAATTTTATTATTAGATAATGCTTATGAGTACAGCTTTTGATTTGTGGCAATTGCTCCTATCTAGACAAATAAACTCATGAAGCTGTACATAGTTCTGTGCGTCTGTTCTAAGTTAACGTGTGAAGTGAAGTTATGAAAATTAAGTATTTTGAGTGCTTTCATTGAGGCCAAAAGTCTTAAAAATGTCACATAGATTCAAATGGAGATGAGAAGAGGCAATAACATAAGAGATCAGCCTGTCAAACAATGTGTGCGTGTCAGCTAAAAGTTGGAAATGTTCATTCAAGATCATTTTCATGATTAATATGTAGGAGCAATAGCTTTCTGTCATAATAGCCACTCTGTCCATATTATCTTAAAATATAAATGGCCTTACAGGTATAGTCAAAAAGCATAGAGTACTGAGTTGCATTAAGAAGTGTAATGTGCAAATAGTAATGTTGTAAGAGACATATTTAGATATAAATAAACATATAAATTAAAAAAAAGAAAAAAAATGAGCCTGTAAATTTGACAAAGAAAGGATTTTTGGGTGGGCATTTGCAGAATATCAGAGACAAAAGAAAGTGGGAGTAATAATACTGATCACAAGAGATGCCCCAACAGTGACAGAAAAGGAAAAAAATCAATAATGGGAGATTGGTTGTAGTAAGTGGTCACTGGCAGGGAAGGGAGATTGGTTGTAGTAAGTGGTCACTGGCAGGGAAGGGAGATTGGTTGTAGTAAGTGGTCATTGGCAGGGAAGGGAGATTGGTTGTAGTAAGTGGTCACTGGCAGGAAGGGAGATTGGTTGTAGTAAGTGGTCACTGGCAGGGAAGGGAGATTGGTTGTAGTAAGTGGTCATTGGCAGGGAAGGGAGATTGGTTGTAGTAAGTGGTCACTGGCAGGGAAGGGAGATTGGTTGTAGTAAGTGGTCACTGGCAGGGAAGGGAGATTGGTTGTAGTAAGTGGTTACTGGCAGGGAAGGGAGATTGGTTGTAGTAAGTGGTTACTGGCAGGGAAGGTAGATTGGTTGTAGTAAGTGGTTAGTGGCAGGGAAGGGAGATTGGTTGTTGTAGTAAGTGGTTACTGGCAGGGAAGGGAGATTGGTAGTAGTAAGTGGTTACTGGCAGGGAAGGGAGATGGGTTGTAGTAAGTGGTCACTGGCAGGGAAGGGAGATTGGTTGTAGTAAGTGGTTACTGGCAGGGAAGGGAGATTGGTTGTAGTAAGTGGTTACTGGCAGGGAAGGGAGATTGGTAGTAGTAAGTGGTTACTGGCAGGGAAGGGAGATGGGTTGTAGTAAGTGGTCACTGGCAGGGAAGGGAGATCGGTTGTAGTAAGTGGTTACTGGCAGGGAAGGGAGATCGGTTGTAGTAAGTGGTTACTGGCAGGGAAGGGAGATTGGTTGTAGTAAGTGGTTACTGGCAGGGAAGGGAGATTGGTTGTAGTAAGTGGTTACTGGCAGGGAAGGGAGATTGGTAGTAGTAAGTGGTTACTGGCAGGGAAGGGAGATTGGTTGTAGTAAGTGGTGACTGGCAGGGAAGGGAGATTGGTTGTAGTAAGTGGTTACTGGCAGGGAAGGGAGATTGGTTGTAGTAAGTGGTCACTGGCAGGGAAGGGAGATTGGTTGTAGTAAGTGGTCATTAGCAGGGAAGGGAGATTGGTTGTAGTAAGTGGTCACTGGCAGGGAAGGGAGATTGGTTGTAGTAAGTGGTTACTGGCAGGGAAGGGAGATTGGTTGTACTAAGTGGTTACTGGCAGGAGATTGATTGTAGTAAGTTGTTACTGGCAGGGAATGTAGTAAGTGGTTACTGGCAGGGAAGGGAGATTGGTTGTAGTAAGTGGTTACTGGCAGGGAAGGGAGCTTGGTTGTAGTAAGTGGTTACTGGCAGGGAAGGGAGATTGGTTGTAGTAAGTGGTTACTGGCAGGGAAGGAGATTGGTTGTAGTAAGTGGTTACTGGCAGGGAAGGGAGATTGGTTGTAGTAAGTGGTTACTGGCAGGGAAGGAGATTGGTTGTAGTAAGTGGTTACTGGCAGGGAAGGAGATTGGTTGTAGTAAGTGGTTACTGGCAGGAAGGAGATTGGTTGTAGTAAGTGGTTACTGGCAGGGAAGGGAGATTGGTTGTAGTAAGTGGTTACTGGCAGGGAAGGAGATTGGTTGTAGTAAGTGGTTACTGGCAGGGAAGGAGATTGGTAGTAGTAAGTGGTTACTGGCAGGAAGGGAGATGGGTTGTAGTAAGTGGTCACTGGCAGGGAAGGAGATTGGTTGTAGTAAGTGGTTACTGGCAGGGAAGAGATTGTTTGTAAGTGGTCACTGGCAGGGAAGGGAGATTGGTTGTAGTAAGTGGTTACTGGCAGGGAAGAGAGATTGTTTGTAGTAAGTGGTTACTGGCAGGGAAGGGAGATTGGTTGTAGTAAGTGGTAACTGACAGGAAAGGGAGATTGGTAGTAGTAAGTGGTTACTGGCAGGGAAGGGAGATTGGTTGTAGTAAGTGGTTACTGGCAGGAAAGGGAGATTGGTTGTAGTAAGTGGTTACTGGCAGGGAAGGGAGATTGGTTGTAGTAAGTGGTTACTGGCAGGGAAGGGAGATTGGTTGTAGTAAGTGGTTACTGGCAGGGAAGGGAGATTGGCTGTAGTAAGTGGTCACTGGCAGGGAAGGGAGATCGGTTGTAGTAAGTGGTTACTGGCAGGGAAGGGAGATCGGGTTTAGTAAGTTGTTACTGGCAGGGAAGGGAGATCGGTTGTAGTAAGTGGTCACTGGCAGGGAAGGGAGATTGGTTGTAGTAAGTGGTCACTGGCAGGGAAGGGAGATTGGTTGTAGTAAGTGGTCACTGGCAGGGAAGGGAGATTGGTTGTAGTAAGTGGTTACTGGCAGGGAAGGGAGATTGGTTGTAGTAAGTGGTTACTGGCAAGGAAGGGAGATTGGTTGTAGTAAGTGGTTACTGGCAGGGAAGGGAGATTGGTTGTAGTAAGTGGTTACTGGCAGGGAAGGGAGATTGGTTGTAGTAAGTGGTTACTGGCAGGGAAGGGAGATTGGTTGTAGTAAGTGGTTACTGGCAGGGAAGGGAGATTGGTTGTAGTAAGTTGTTACTGGCAGGGAAGGGAGATTGGTTGTAGTAAGTGGTTACTGGCAGGGAAGGGAGATGGGTTGTAGTAAGTGGTTACTGGCAGGGAAGGGAGATGGGTTGTAGTAAATGGTTACTGGCAGGGAAGGGAGATTGGTTGTAGTAAGTGGTTACTGGCAGGGAAGGGAGATTGGTTGTAGTAAGTGGTTACTGGCAGGGAAGGAAGATTGGTTGTAGTAAGTGGTTACTGGCAGGGAAGGGAGATTGGTTGTAGTAAGTGGTTACTGGCAGGGAAGGGAGACTGGTTGTAGTAAGTGGTCATTGGCAGGAAAGGGGATTTGGTTGTAGTAAGTGGTTACTGGCAGGGAAGGGAGATTGGTTGTAGTAAGTGGTTACTGGCAGGGAAGGGAGATTGGTTGTAGTAAGTGGTCATTGGCAGGGAAGGGAGATTGGTTGTAGTAAGTGGTCATTGGCAGGGAAGGGAGATTGGTTGTAGTAAGTGGTCATTGGCAGGGAAGAGAGATTGGTTGTAGTAAGTGGTCATTGGCAGGGAAGGGAGCTTGGTTGTAGTAAGTGGTTACTGGCAGGGAATGGAGATTGGTTGTAGTAAGTGGTTACTGGCAGGGAAGGGAGATTGGTTGTAGTAAGTGGTTACTGGCAGGGAAGGGAGATTGGTTGTAGTAAGTGGTTACTGGCAGGGAAGGGAGATTGGTTGTAGTAAGTGGTTACTGGCAGGGAAGGGAGATTGGTTGTAGTAAGTGGTTACTGGCAGGGAAGCGAGATTGGTTGTAGTAAGTGGTTACTGGCAGCGAAGGGAGATTGGTTGTAGTAAGTTGTTACTGGCAGGAAGGGAGATTGGTTGTAGTAAGTGGTTACTGGCAGGGAAGGGAGATTGGTTGTAGTAAGTGGTTACTGGCAGGGAAGGGAGATTGGTTGTAGTAAGTGGTTACTGGCAGGGAAGGGAGATTGGTTGTAGTAAGTGGTTACTGGCAGGGAAGGGAGATTGGTTGTAGTAAGTGGTTACTGGCAGGGAAGGAGATTGGTTGTAGTAAGCGGTTACTTGCAGGGAAGGAGATTGGTTGTAGTAAGTGGTTACTGGCAGGGAAGGGAGATTGATTGTAGTAAGTTGTTACTGGCAGGGAAGGGAGATTGGTTGTAGTAAGTGGTTACTGGCAGGGAAGGGAGATGGTTTGTAGTAAGTGGTTACTGGCAGGGAAGGGAGATGGGTTGTAGTAAGTGGTTACTGGCAGGGAAGGGAGATTGATTGTAGTAAGTGGTCATTGGCAGGGAAGGGAGATTGGTTGTAGTAAGTGGTTATTGGCAGGGAAGGGAGATTGGTTGTAGTAAGTGGTCATTGGCAGGGAAGGGAGATTGGTTGTAGTAAATGGTTACTGGCAGGGAAGGGAGATTGGTTGTAGTAAGTGGTCATTGGCAGGGAAGGGAGATTGGTTGTAGTAAGTGGTTACTGGCAGGGAAGGGAGATTGATTGTAGTAAGTGGTTACTGGCAGGGAAGGGAGATTGGTAGTAGTAAGTGGTCATTGGCAGGGAAGGGAGATTATGCTGGCATGTATTTGTAATCTGCCTAAAACTACTATTAAGGAGCTTAAGAGAATTTTGGGAGAAATAATGAGTTTACAGTGGAAAATATTATTTATGGCTAGGGACTGGAACCCAGTTTATTTATTTATTTGTTTGTTTGTTTATTTATTTAACATTTGTTTACTGGGAAAGTGCAGCTTGGAACAAAGCCAGTTTTCAGTGGCCTGGGAAGAAACGCTCCAGACGCATGTATTTGTAATTAGCAATAGTGAGAATGTATCAGAGGTTAAAGGGGTATATGGAAGATGCGAATTCAGTAACAGGAAATCAGAAAAGTTTACGTACTATTCCCCATGGTACAATAACTAGGTTAGACTGACTACAAATTAAATTTCACAGGAACATGTGTATCAAATTGAAAGCTTTGCTATATATCCAATAACTAATTCAGATATAAAGATGCAAGGTAACAAAGTAAACATAAGACACTGATACTTTCCTACTTATTTCTTAAACAGACAGTAAGTTGAAGTATGGCTTGTAAAAATTATTTGACAGTTATTAGGAAGCTAGAAATGTCTTCAGAAGGGATAGCTAGAGGGTGGGATCAAAAGAAACTTAAGTTTAAAAACATGGTAGAAATGACACAAAAAGAGATATAGGAAAAACTAATAAGAATTATTTAGAGGGGTTAGTGAAGGTTAAATATTATAAAATAAGCAAAGAAAGAAGAAAATCAACTGCAAAGTGCTAAAGGGAAAATAAAGGAGTATTTGTATAATATGAGTTAGTTAAGAAAGGTTGCTGCTAAACAACTATTTCTTAATAACAACTCCAGAGCAAAAAAAAAAAATAGCACAATGACGTAGACAACAGAAACAGAAAGTAAAAGGGTTATCATCAGATTTAGGGAGTTAAAACAAGAGAAATAACCAGAGATCTTACAGAGGTATTTCAGATATTTCGGAAATTTTATAGAAAAGTTGTACAAAACAAAGAAATATGGATACCAATACAAATAGAAATAGTAATGGAATATTTAATTATGCTAAGGTTAGAGGCTTAATAATTAATAGTTAAGATAGGAAAAGATGAGGCAAAAACTTTAATATACAGGCAACAAAAAAACTCCAGGAACAAAAAGTATTCTTGTGGAAGTTTGGAAGTTGTGAGGGGAGAAAGTAAAAAAAATCTATAAGGTTTTGTTTAAAAATATTTTAAAAGGAGGAGAGTAGTAGCAACTTGGAAGAAAGTTGTGGGAGGTGATTTACCTAAAGGGTAAAGACCCTTTACACTCTACTTCATATAGATCCATTTTGGTTTTATAAAGTGTTTATGTCTATACTAGCTATGAGACTGGTGAAGGTCTTGCCAAAACTAATAGATATGGATCAATATGCTTTTGTGAAGATGAGAAAAACATTTGACAACATTAACAAACCAATGATGATCCAGAGGGAAGCAAAGTGAAAGAACAGCACTGCTATTGTTGGAGAGTCTTGATGCAGAGAAAGTGTTCAGTAGAGTCAGATGGGATTTTATGAGTAGGGCAATGGCAGCATTTGCATTCCCTGATAGAGTAGTAGGGTCAATTTGGAGACTATCTGGAGGGTCAGAGGCAAGAATTAAGGTGGGAGGATTCCTCTCCAACAAGCTGTGTTTGAAGTAATTATCTTGTACTTCATACTTCTGTTACACATACAGAGTCAGTGCTGTTCTCCATTATCTGACTCATTGTACTTTCCTGGCTCCTGGCACTGCATATAATAGCACTACACCCCTCCCCCCTTGATGTCAAATGGGTAATCGTATATAGGCTCATAGGTTCATAGGTAGGTACGAGGCTATTGGCCCTAGGGCCTATATAAGCCTAGCCAAAAAGGTACCCGAAAATTATTTTCCTGTGCCCCTGTTGAGCAGAGCCACAGAAGTGATTCCCAGGGTGAATTTCCTATCTCCCATCCAATCATCAAGATTTTTCTTGAATAGTGCTAATGAGGAGCTTTGTTTGATAGAGATAGTAGTTTGTTCTAGAGTATGGAAAGTCTCTGTGACAGGAATTTATCCCTCCAGCATGTTCTGTTTATTGTGGTGACAAGGTTTAGGTCCCTAGAGCATGTAGCTTTGTATGTTAGTCAGAGATCGCCTCTGAGTAGGCGATATGCGACGGAGTAAAGCTGGAGTTGTTTGAGACGGTCTCCGTAGAGCATCTGTTCGAGGCCGGTAATCCTCTTTGTGAGGTATTTCTGTGGCCTTTCTAGTTGTTGTAGATGTCTTGTGAGGTACATACCAAAAGAGGCGTTATACTCTATAATGGGTCTAATGAGTGACGAGTAGAGGGGAACAATGACCTCTTTTTTCCTGGATGAGAAACCTTTTTTGATGAGGTGTGCCATGTAGAAGGATTTCCTGACGACTGTGGCAATGTGATTATCAAAGGAGAGACTACTGTCTACCTGTGTCCCAAGGCCGTGTATGTGCATGTCTGTATATATATATATATATATATATATATATATATATATATATATATATATATATATATATATATATATATATATATATATATATATATATGTATATATATAGATTTAGAGATATATAGATTATATATATATATATATATATATATATATATATATATATATATATATATATATATATATATATATATATATATATATCATCTGTCTATACTACATTTTGATTATTTAACAGTTTAACTCAGTTATAAAAAAATGAATCATTCAGCTTCCAAATTTGTAAATATTTCTTACTCTGTCAGCAGTGTATACAGTATATTATATTGCCTTTAGGACATATTCTGTCTGAAAAGGATCCTTTCGTCCAGCTGATTTACTTTGTTTATAAATGAAAAAATGGTCTAACACAAGCTAAGCAACAATGCAGGATGCCAGTAGTGTCGAGTTGAATTTATCATCCTCTAACCAGACTGCTATATGCCAATTAATAAGCCACTACAACTCCAGATTTGATATTATTTGTACTACCATAAATAGGTCAGCATATGAAGTAAATATGGCACAGAAATGGGTCTGTCTCTTTGATCATCATCATTACCCTCTTCCGGCTGTTCCCGTTAGGGGTCGCCACAGCAGATCATCTGTTTCCATTTCTTCCCATCCTCTGCATCTTGCTCTGTCACACCAGCAACCTGCATGTCCTCTCTCACCACATCCATAAACCTTATCTTAGGCCTTGCTCTTTTCCTGTTACCTGGTAGCTTCATCCTTAGCATCTTTTTCCCAGTATACCCAGCATCCCCCCTCAGCACATGTCCAAACCAACGTAATTTTGCCTCTCTGGCTTGGTCTCCAAACCTTCCAACCTGGGCTGACTCTCTAATATATTTATTCCTAATCCTGTCCACCCTCGTCACACCCAGTGCAAATCTTAACATCTTTAACTCTGCCATATCCAACTCTAACTCCTGTCTTTTTGTCAATGCCACTGTCGCCAACCCATGTAACTTAGCTGGTCTCACTACCCTCTTGTAGACCTTCCCTTTCATTCTTACTGGTACTCGTCTGTCACAAATCAGTCCTGAAACTCTTCTCCACCCACTCCATCCTGCCTGTACTCTCTTCTTCACCTCTCTTCCACACTCACCATAACTCTGTACTATTGATCTCAAGTATTTAAACTCATCCACCTTCGCCACCTCTACTCCTTGCATCCTCACCATTCCTCTATCCTCCCTCTCATTCACACACATATATTCTGTCTTAGTCCTGCTGACCTTCATTTCTCTTCTCTCTACAGCATATCTCCATCTCTCCAGGGTCTCCTGCACCTGTTCCCGACTCTCACTACAGATCACAATGTCATCTGCAAACATCATAGTCCATGGGGACTCCTGTCTGATCTCGTCTGTCAACCTGTCCAGCACCATTGTAAATAAGAAAGGGCTCAGAGCTGATCCTTGATGTAATCCCACCTCCACCTTAAACGCATCTGTTACTCCCACTGCAGACCTCACTGCTGTCACACTACCCTCGTACATATCCTGTACCACTCTTACATACTTCTCTGACACTCCCGACTTCCTCATACAATACCACAACTCCTCTCTAGGCACCCTGTCATATGCTTTCTCTAAGTCTACAAAAACGCAATGCAACGCCTTCTGACCTTCTTTGTACTTCTCCATCAACACTCTCAGAGCAAACATTGCATCTGTAGTGCTCTTTCCTGGCATGAAACCAAACTGCTGATCACTAATCATCACGTCCCTTCTTAACCTAGCTTCCACTACTCTTTCCCATAACTTCATGCTGTGACTGATCAATTTAATCCCTCTGTCGTTACTACAGCTCTGCACATCACCCTTATTCTTAAAAATTGGTACCAAAACACTTTTTCTCCATTCTTCAGGCATCCTCTCACTTTCTAAAATTTCATTAAACAATCTGGTTAAAAACTCCACTGCCATTTCACCTAAACACCTCCATGCTTCCACAGGTGTGTCATCTGGACCAACAGCCTTTTCATTCTTCATCTTCTTCATAGTGATCCTTACTTCCTCCTTGCTAATCCATTGCACTTCCTGATTCACTATCCCCACATCATCCAACCTTCTCGCCCTCTCATTCTCTTCATTCATCAACCCCCTCAAAGTACTCTTTCCATCTGCTCAACACACTCTCCTCGCTTGTAAGTATGTTTCCCTCATTATCCTTTATCACCTTTACCTGCTGTACATCTTTCCTAGCTCAGTCCCTCTGTCTACCCAATCGGTACATGTTCTTTTCTCCCTCCTTAGTGTACAACCTTTCATACAACTCTTCATATGCCTTATCCTTAGCCTTCGCCACCTCTCTCTGCCATGCACCTCATCTCCTATAATGTACTTATAACCAGCACTTGCACCAATGCACTGTTTTATAAATGGAGCTTATTAAATAGTCTTTACTGTAAGAGCAAGAGCTCATAACTTATTAACATATAACATAATACTTTAAAAGCAGTAACAGAGAATAATTCAAAAATATTTGGACAGATAATGGCAACCACTGAAGAATACAAGCTATCATTTAAATACCAACCTTTTAGGTGTGCATCATGGCATTCTGGCCTATATTATCAATCAGGGTCAATGTGCCAAAAATTCACATAGTTCAAATTTTTCCAGACATGTTTGTATATATAATAGAACAAACCCTCATAAGAATGGTGTAACTCAGAAACAAAAACTAAACAAATACCACTTGCAGACAACAAAATAATTAGTTTATTAAGCACTTCTATCTGGTGAATACCCAGACTTCATCAGAATAAATAAACAATGCAACAAAAGACATTGCAAAATAGTCAGCTGACAACTCACATGACCCACAAAACAAATTAATTAACATTTAAATATTTATATTATTAAACTCATTTAATTTTGTTTTAAATTAGTCCTTGTTTTGTGTTTTGTTGTTGATCATGAACCAAGTGATTATTGGGGTGGGGGAGTAATTAGAAGAATAAGGTGGAAACAAGGGAAACAAAATGGAAAGTTTATTTGGGAGCTGATATATTTTTTGGTCTGAATGGTGATATTAATATCAAATGTTTTCTTAATCAAAGAGGATTGGTTAAAAACAAAATTAAAAAGTAAATAATATAATTTTTTGATAATCTATCATTTTAAATGTAAATGTTAATCAATTATTTTTGTGGATCATGTGACTTGTCAGCTGACTATGCTGATTTATTCTGACGAAGTCTGGGTATTTACTACATGAAAACACTTAATAAACTATTTTATCTGCAAGTGGTGTTCTTTTAGTTTTTATGTTAGTGCATATATATCAGTGAGTTAAATATACATACATAAATCTACTAATACACACACACACACACACGCTGTTAAATCACAGAAGTTCACCGAACTTGTAACTTTAAAAACAGAAACCATTAAATGCATCCCTTTGACTTCGACCTCTGCGATTATGTATCAAGAAACTAAGATGAATTTGTGATTTTTTTTTACAGCCAGTATGATAATAACCTTTTTCCTCAAACTATCTAAACCCCATGAAACCGATACATCAGAATTCAAAGACTTCTAGAACACAAATCTCCTCAAATTCTATAATGAAGTCTTGAAATTCACTTGCAAAAACACAAACCCAGACATCACCTCTGCAGATAAATTCAGAAGGCAATGTTATACCTACATAAATAAATGTATAGAAATGGCAGTCCCTTTTAGGTCCAAATATGAAATTTAAAAGCAAACTACTATGGTGGTCCAGCAATATAAATAAAATCTATAATAAAAGGGAGCAAAATCATTTTAGAGTATACAAAAGATTTAAAGACCCCCCCCCATAGGAATTTGACTAAGAATTAAAAAAAGACCCAGCTCTGTTAGAAATGCTACATCTAAAGAAATCCCAATCCCTCTGCACCACACGCTCCAGAGACCTCAAACTCATTACCACAATCAGCAGAACATGCTGGAGGGATAGGTTCATAACCCAGAGACTGCCCATGCTCTGGAATAGACTTCCCATTCATGTCAAGCAGAGAACCTCACTGGATCTCTTCAAGAGAAATCTTGATGAGTGGATGAGAAATAGAAAGTTCACCCCAGGGATCACTCCAGTGGGTCTACTTGATAGAGGCACTGGGAACTTATGTTGGGTAGCACAGTGCCAGGGCACTTCTATGGGCTAGGCTTGCAAAGGCTCCAGGGCTATTAGCCTAGTACACACCCATGAACATGTGAACTATTACATCTACCAAGACAGCCCATGAACTCAGGCTTGCTTTTGAAACCAAGGACAATTACAAATCCTTCTTTACTTATGGTAGAAAACTAAGAAACCATGCCAAGCAATGTACAAAATTCATACTAAATGGCAAAATCTACTAACGCCTGACGGATATTGCCAATATACTAGCAAACAAATTTAGTACAAATCTGACTCCTGAGGTAGGTAAATATCCAAAGCCCTGGGATACCTGCATCTTTCTCAAAATCCCCATCATAACTGAAGAACATGTACTGAAAGTGCTATCCTAGACTAAGAACACTTTGAGCTCCATGGGACCAGATAACATACTAGGCTCTTTGTTAAACCGTACTAAACTATTGTTAACTACTGTTTAATATGCCCAGATAGAACCTCTCTATAGGTTATTTAACCTGAGCCTAGCTACGGGCTCAGTCCCAGAAGCATGGAGTACAGCCCTGGTGATGGCACTCCATAAATGTACTTTTCATAAGTATTATGTGCATGTTGTACTTCATTTTTTTTAAAAAAAAGTCATCATTTTAGTTTTCTCTTGCATAAGTCTTCATAAGCCTTCAGAGTACTTTAGTACATGGAAAGAATGTCCATCTGCAGCTGGAATTAATTCTCTTGCTGAAAGGCAGTTTAAGCAGAAAAACCTGGAAGCTGTGGATCCAAAAATTCAGTTTATTTTGTACTTCAAACAGAACAGCCAAGAGGCCTGAGAAAGATACCATAGTGTATCATTTTGCATGTTACTGGGAAAGTGTAGGTATTTAACATTCTTTTAACTAGAAGTGAAAAACTGGCTTAAATATATCCAGGTTACTCAAACATTCTGGACAATGCTTTCTTCAACTCTATATACTCACATACTGAAGCAAGCTTGTGTAAGTTAAAAGGCAGCCATTATCTGTTTTTAACAGCTATAAAAACACCAAAAATATTGTATTTTTCCACCTAATAAGTTTGCAGGTGATTGCAACTGGGGGTTATCACTGACTTCCCTGCAGGCACTAGCATTCTTCAAGAAGGTCCATCTGTGACTAATAAATGCTGCCAAAGCCATGAGCTTAAACTCAATACTAAGAAATACATAATAGTACCCTTTGGGAAGTCAACTATGCCAGTGTTGATAATACATCCCTAAGAGTCGATCCAGTGGTCAGGGATCTGGGTTTGCACGTAGATAGTAGCCTTACCTTCAACCACCAAGTGGCCACATTGGTGAGGAAATCCTTTTATGCTGCACTACTTAGAAGTAAGGGCATGGCATCTAGGTCCATACAGGTCATTATCCTACTGTGCTCTGTTCTTATTAGACCAATTATAGAGTACAATGCTCCCTTTGGTATGTACCTGACCAGGCATATGAGGCAACTAGAGCGACCTCAGAGGTTGCTTACAAAAAGAATATAAGGCATAACAAACCTGCCTTATGCAGAGTGCCTTAGACCCCTTTCCCTCTACTCAGTCTCCTGTAGATTGCTAAGAGGTGATCTATGCCTAGCTTACAAGCTATCAACAAAGCCCACACATACAAATCTCTCACGTATTCATAAGTCAAAGAGTACCAGAAATACAAGGTCTAGGAACCTGAATTTTGTCTGTAACTTAAACAGAACATGCTGGAGAGACAGATGTTTGTCTCAGAAACTGCCCCTCCTATGGAACAGGCTTCACATCCACATGAAGCTTTGTTTGTCTATTACCCAGTTTATGTGCAACCTAGACCAGTGGATGGGGAATAGGAAATTTACACTGGGCCTGGCACCCATGTCTCTTATGGAGAAAGGTAGCTTATAAATTCCTGGACCTCAATGTCCTATTCAGATAGGGGACATCATTATTATTGTGGGAAAACTTGGAAGTCTTAGAAAGCCCCCCCCCCCAGATCATTAGCCTATTAACAATCAATAAATAAGAATGGTTTGATTAAATCAAAAAATATGCAACTGAAACTGTGAATGTTTTATTTGAAAAAAAAAACAAATAATAACAGTTAAGCACTTTTTTGGTGGGGGATATTCATAAACGTTCACATCAACGCAGTGCAGCTATAAGTATTAAGGAGTCTCTCCTCTAGTGTCACATTATCCTGTACTCCTGAGATATGTACTAGGGCTGGCACAGTACTGGCATTCTGAAAAAAGGGTTACAGAGAAAATTCTAACAGCCATGTTACTAGCACTAGTCATGTTACTATGCAGCAGTAATGTGGCCATAATACAACTAGGAAGCACCTTGTGATAGCAAGCTGGGATCTGTGAGCAGCCTACAAAAAAGTTAGCATAGCAAAGTGCCAGTGCAGCTCATTGTGTAAATAGGTAAGAAAAGAAGACAAAGGAAAAGCAAAACAGTGAGAATAAAAAGTAGAGGAACACATACAGGGATAACCACAAGGAATGATAGGTTGGGAGGGAAGGATTTTTTTATATACTGTATTATGCTTATATGGCATGTGCCCATTTTATATTTTTGAAAAAGAAAAGTAGATGAGAAAGCTTGATGAAGTATGGAATGCAGCACAGGGCAAACAAACAAACAAACAAACAAACAAACAAACAAACAAACAAACACAAAATGCAGATGTTAAGGCATGGGCAGTAGGGAAACAACAGGTGAGGACAACAGTGGAGGAATGCAAACATATGGAAGGAGGTCAACTGGTGAAGGGGATGTACAGACTATGAAAAAGAATATGGGGTATGAGACATAAATGAATTAGGATCATCAGGATAGGAGATAGGAGATAGGGTGAGATAAAGATAGTCTGTCTGTCTGTCTGGCTAAGAGGAGAGTCCACTCAGACATCAGTAATCTCTGTAGGTGCCGTAATGACAGGGACCTGCCTCTGGTGGCCCTGCATTCTGGATCAACCAGTTGTGTGATTCAACCAGCAGTGTCAGGACATAATCCAAAATCCCAAATTGCCAGCTCTCCTCAGATATAACCAGCCACTGCTTCCGATATGAATGTCCAAGAAGAGAGCAAATTTGATGGTTCTCTTATTTCTAAAGTTAATTTTAGTTGGAGCTTTTTGAACCAGAATAATTTTGAGTAACTGAATGCTATGTAGCATACTAGCTCATTTAGTAACCTGTAGCCACTGAAATCTCTTTAAGACATCTCAGTGGTGTGTATGCTTGTTGGCTGGAATTACAAAACAATGAATGCTATTTTCCAATATTGGTAGCCAAGAGGTGATGTGCATCTTGTCAAATCTATGATTCTACTTCTTTTTTCTCTACCAAACTGTTGTAGTCACAATCCAGGCACTTAACAAAAAGTTGTCGGTGATAAAAAAAAACATTTTTTTTATATTGACTACACACAATACAGTCACTGTTCCCCCGTGTTGAGAGCACTCAGTTGAAGTGGCTTCGGAAACTTGTGAGGATGCTTCCCTGCACAACCCTCATGGAGGTATACAACTCACAGACTACTGGCAGGTGGCTCCAGGACAGAGTTAGAACACATTTATGGGCTATCAGCTAGGTTGGGATATCCTGAGGATCCCACAGGATGAGATGGAGACTTTTGCTGGGAAAGGGAGGACTGGTCTACCCTACTTAGCTTCCTTCTACAATGACCTTTGCCAGTGCAAAGAGTTTAAAAATAGATGAAAATGATTACATCTTAGGCTGAAAATTGCATGCCCCTGAACGTTCGGGATTTTACCTCACTAGTCACTGGGAGGCTAGAGGCACTAAAAAAACTCAGGAACCAAAATAAATTGTATCCTACTGCACTCACATTTCTGTAGTATTTTTTCTTAGTCAAGAGAAATGACATCTAAAACGAATCCCTGATTTTCTATAGCTTTGAATTTGTTTCAAGTAATTCATTAATCTTGGACATTTAAACAGGTATGTACCCAAGATTTTTGAATTGGACACAAACAGCTGATAACCACCTCCAGGGGAGTTGATAGAAATGCCTGATTTGTTTACTTAACTGGTGCAGTGCTGCCTCCCCACAACGTAACCACCCCCTCATACTTCAAAAGAGCCACATAAAGAAAAAACTTTGTTTTCTGTAAAAAAAAAAAAAGTCGACCTGCAGAATTGTTATACATAGTGCCACAGCTACACATACACCTTTGCTGTATACAATGCTTGTCTACGCAATTTGGCTGGAACCATAACTAAAGACGTACCTTCACATATTTGAAAATGAGACATATGGTGCCCCCGCATTTGCCAAAATCTCATAGGACATTAATTTGTATGTCTAGCTGTAATCATACATTCAGAAATTGAAGCATACCACAACCATACACATACCTCTAACCTTTCCCAGATTTTAGCAGTCTAGTGGAAAGTTACGGGTCAGGTTCGGGTAAGTGTGCAATTGTGTGGACGTTAGGTGAGTTAGGGTTAGGGTGCGGGTGAGGTGGGTGTGCGATAGTGACAGACTTTACGGTAAGGGTGGGATAGGTGAGTTAGGATGTGGGTCAGGTGAGTGCGCGATAGTGACGGACCTTAGTGTTAGGGTTAAGGTACGTGGATAGATAGTAGTGTATGTACAGTTTAGTGTAGGGTTATATGTAGGATTTTAAGTGCATGCGTGTGTGGATTGCTGTTTTTTTGGTGTGTGTGTGTTTCTGGAAAAAAATCGCTGTTTTAAGCCTTCGATGGTTTTGCACTTCGAGGTTAGAAGTTCGAACATACGGTGTTCGAACTTCTGCCGTTTCCACGAAATGTATATATATGTGTGTGTGTGTGTGTGTGTGTATATATATATATATATATAGACAGATAGATAGATAGGTACATACATATGTTTGTGTATAATTAACTGCAGCTAAAATGTATTTCCCATCTACAACTATGACAAAAGATAAATGCCTAAGAAGAAAATTAGACATTTTAAGCAGAAAACGCTTTGAAGAACCGGGATAGTTCGCGCCTGCGCCTATTAAGAGACTGGGCGGGGCATTGTTCACGTGCGTCTTTCGTATTGTGTTATGGCTTCCTCCGTAGGAATCTTAAGTAGGGGAGGTTGGTTGTTTCTACTGTTTCGTTATCCGACGGGGATGTTCAATACATTTTCTCCACGGTTGTTCAGAATTTGTAAGGGTTGTACCCGGGTGCAGCTACGGGTTATGTCTTCTAGGTGAGAAAAACAATTACATGTAAATGGTGTGCTGTTGTGTGGAGCACACTGAGAAAGCAGTACATTCAGATATGTGGTGCTCGGAAAATACTTGGTATTTGCAGTTAAGTTTAGATTACTCCCATAATGAAAGGTAATTAGTAAGTAGTACAGATAAGGGGCTATTGGACTGTCTACCTATTACAGGCACGCCATACCCCCATAATGTAGTTACTTTATAGTAAAGTTTTAACTTGAATCATCCCATGTTAGCACATGTGCTGAGAGCCCTAAAATATTTAGGGTAGCACTGACAAGTAAATAATGTTCATTCCGGGGTATACCTAATGAGACATTTAATTATATTCGTCACGTGACATTGTCAAGAGGCGTAATTGAATACCAGCTCAGGTGACATTATTGTGACCTTTTAGTTTATTAAAATTACACATTGCTGCTTTAATGATCATTTTGGTGCAGAAATACAGACTACATATGTATTTGGAAATGGGAACATCCGTCTGATTCTCACTGGGTCTAGGAGATGGAAAAATTAGCTTGTTAGCATTTGACCCCTGTATGTTTTAATTTCCCAAGTAGTTATTTAAGTTTTGTGGGAGCTGTTGAAGGGACCCAATCTCCCTGACCTTGAATTGATTAAACTGTTTACTAACTTTAATCAAAAACAGAAATACTGAAATGTTTAGTCTTTTTTTCCTTTGTGGTATACACTAGTGTTATCAAAATGCTTTCAAGAATCAACTGCTAGCATGTTTGAGAAAATGACAGTTTGTTTACAAACTTCAGAACTAGCTAATGAGCCCGTTTTATTTTTTAGCTTCCCTTTGATTACAAGAGTGGCTACTGATGATGCAAGCTGCATAATTTTTGGCAGTGGTCTGGGAAATGATTTACTTTGCACAGAACAATGGGTGTGTTTGGGTATGCGTCAGTTGCAGACGCATACAGTATTACAGATGCCATGTAATTAAGCAAATGTATAGTCACCAATGTGAAGATTTCATAGTTTTGCAGTCTTCTTAAAGGTTACAGTGGAGATAGGTACTCTGTGATGGTGGTGGGGCCTTAGAGCAAGTTCTTTCCTTAGCTGGATTTTGCCAATGAAGAGGCACCTTTTTTAATATTCATATTATCATTACTCGTTGCTTGAGTGGGTTGGATATTTGTCATTTACCCCCTCCCCCCACACACCTCCATCACACCAGAGAATGTTTTCCTTCGAATGTTACTGCCTGTCCTGAAAGTTGTGCTGAATTATTGTCGTGTAGATGCAGATTATGCATTCAAGGGAAGTTTATAAAATTGCAGTATTTAAGCATAGTACTGTTTACGTTGTCGCCTCAGTTAGACGTTGCCAGTTCGACATGCGTGAATGGGCGTTCCTTCGTTGAAGGTTGTGCGTTAGGCCCGGCAAGCCAGTACGTAAAAATCTACTGCAAATCATTAGCGGACCGGAGTCCGCTGTGGCATCCTCTAACCGGGAAAAGCCGAAAGACACAAACTGTTCGCTTTTCATCCCCCACTGTTTACTAATTTGGTGCTGTAGAGGAAATAATATAATCCAGTGTAACTGATATTTGATATGTTTAGAGTGAGTGACTAAGGCATATGAACCTTTGTATGTGCTTTCTGTATCACACTGGTAATGATCTCTGGCTTAACCACCTTAACTGACATGCGCACATGTCCTATGGAGTACTGTAAGGCCTTGGCATTTGGAGTCCAGGTTGTCATTCTTTGGGTGGTTTGTCTGTATGCACGACTTTCCATATGGCATGTGTGCTCCTTCTCAGATATTTATATGCCAACTACTGTGTCATTTTAGCTTGTTTGCTTATGCCAAGTGTCCTTGTGATTCTCACCAGGTGACATTTGAGCTGTGAATATAATGCTAGCCTTCTGTTTGAGAGAGAGTGAGAGCAGGCTGTTAGTTGCAGATTTCTTCAAACTGTCTGGCCGTCCAGTACCTGAGTAAGTGATGATATATAGGAGCATGTTTTAGTAGTAAAATGATGCAGTTTGGTGAAAGTGGCAGTTGATTGCAGTCATGTTTTTTCTCTAGACATATGCATTTGGAGTCATTAAAAGTGGTACCTCTTTTGATATGTCTGCCTTACTTGAAACAGTCCTGTCAGCATCAGTGACTAGATTCATAAGTATTATTCATTTTTTTCTTGATGGAGAATGTGTATAGAATGGCCCTGTTTAGGAAACTGGTCATTTTTAGAGCAGGGATGTAACATGCACATCTTGGTATAGCCAGTATTTATTGTGATAAAGAGTGGAGTGGATCCAGCAGTGGTGCTTTTAGCATTCGCTGCCAGCTAGTTTATGTGCTTTGGCTAAAATGAGAACCCAAAGAATTGGTGTTGGACACCTAAGCTACTATTTGAAGTAACCCAGGTATCTGGTGAATGCCCTCCCCAATTCCTTAATTAACCTTGGGTTATTTATTTATTTTTTTACCATGGTAGAGCACTGATCGCAGTGTGATAGGTTAGAAGCTCAGTCTTTGTTACATAAAGTACTGTAACAATTCAAAAGTAAGTGACACAATTGTTACAGTGAGATCTCACACAATCTGAGGTAAACAGGATAACACAACAAAATCCATTCAGTTGATGTACAAATTTACAAACGGTAAAGTCATGAATTACATTGTAAAGTAATACAGAGGGAACTTACTAGATTATATGATATGTCCGCTGTTACGGCATTTAAATTGATTTTATTTTTGAGGTATAACTTAAATTGTGTTTATTGACTGGACTCACTAGGCTCAGCTTTGACTTCAGGGGAGACTAGATATGATCATCTGGAAAGCTAGATTTCCTCTGTATAACTGTCATTGTACATTTCTTCTCTAATAATGTGAAATTGTTGTCCTGTCTAGAGTTTAAATGTAACTGCATTGTTTTTGTACACATGATTTTCTTTGATATGTTGATGCTCATTAAAGGGAGAGTAATTAGCTGCATAAAACATTGGGTCCATGTTTCTCTTGCTTATTTAGTGGCTAATGTTGTCCAGTCTGATTTCTTGTTAAATCCAGGGCTTCCACTACATTTTAGAGAATTATCACTCGTGACATAAGCAAATTTACATGTATATAAAAGTAATTAAACTGTATCAACAAGTTCGCATTTACAAATATTATACCTCACATATATTGTTACATATCATATAACCTAAGCAACATTACATAAATTATTCAATTCTTGCCCCCCCCTTTTTAAGAAACATCTTTATTATGCTATCACGTACGACATAGGCAGTCGCCGACACAATCCTAGTTGCAAGCATTTTACATCAGAAACCATACTGACACACTCCCATTTGCAAACATAATACATCACTTATAATCTATCCAATCATTTTCAGCCAAACATCACATAGCTCATTATAAGTCCTGCCTTCTTTTACACCTCATTCCTCTCCTGTATGCATTGTTCCCACAATTCCTTTTTTTCCTATATAGTTTGCTCATACCTTTTAAAGATCTCAGTTCTAGTTGTTTTATCTCTGTTACTATATTCACTGCTTCTAGTATAGCTGGTTTAGATTTTGATTTCCATTTTCTAGTAATTGTTTTTGGCGGCCACTGTAATTAGACACAGCAAGGCCTTACCATGTCTAGGCAGTTCTGATTCTGTATCATAGCTCAGAAAAAAAATCTGCCTCGTCATACCAATTTGCCCACCCAGCATCTCCAACAGTAGATCCCACAGGGGATCCTTAAAGTCTGCCAACTCACTGCACTCCCAGAAAACATGTTCCCAGTTACCTCTTTCTCCCTCGTCACACCTCCCAACATTTGCAGTCTACCTGAGAAAAAAATTCTCTGGAGTCTACTTTGGATATAAAATGTAAACATTTCCAGGCAAAAATCCTAAATCTTCTAGATTTTGTTGCATATTTGGGAGACATACATACATCCTCCCATTGTTTCTTTGTGAATTGCTTATCCAGTTTCTCTTCCCAATCTTTTCTAATCTCCTATGATTTTTATAGTTATTATGCAATATTTTGTATGCTGTACTTATTATTCCATTTTTAATGGTAGCTTCTGTTTTAGCTTATACTAAAAACTCTACCAGCGCTGGTCTTTCTTTTAGGAGCCCCCCCCCCCCCTTTTCATTCTCTTTGTCTGTACTCTGCCTTCCCTATCAAGGACTGATATCAATCTCTAACCTGCAGTCCAAATAAATTCTCGACATCTTCCCTTTCTGCCATCTTTCCCTCTCTAGTAATTTGCTCCCAACACCTTGATTCCATTGCTAGTTTTCCCTAATTCCAACTCCTTCTTGCCTATTGTCTATATTCCTAATTGCAGTCATTCCTATCAGCAGAATCTCCTTTCTCCATTCCCATATTGGCTTAGTTCTTAGGATACTATCTGCTACTTTATAGATATAATATTCTGTATGATTATTTTTATTCTCCTTAAAGCCCTGCATCCAAAATCCCAGTCTCTCCTTGGTTCTTGAGCTTCCCCCATGTTTCATCATCATCCCTTTCCACTTTGAATTGTAGTTTTCTGCTTTTGCTGTGTATAGGAGCCTTAACCGTGTAGCTCTGAAATACCCCTTCAAATCTGATAATCTCAATCCACCCTGTTCTACTGGAAGAATCAATTTATCCCACTTGACTCTTGCCGTCTCCCCCTCCCAGATAAAGTCCTTCAGCTCTTTATTAAGTGCTATCTACAACAACTTCTCTCGTTGACGTTCCTCACCTGTGTATAAAAGTAATGGGACTAAAAGCATGTTAACTGCTTTCAACTTACTATCCATATCCATATAACAAAGCTTCCATTTTCTCAGTTTTTGTATTTTTTGTTTAGTGTCCTCCCACATGCCCTTAGCTGCCACACCAGAATCGTTATTGATCCGTACTCTTAAATGCTTCATTTTATCATGCTCCCATAAACAAGGATATTGCTGAACCAATTTGTATGTGGGTACATAATTTACCGCTATTGTCTTTATTTAAGCTTTGTTAATTTTGTATCCCGAAAAGATTTAAAACTGTCTCAGAATGTTCCACAACACTGTAATGTCACTTTCTGGTTTTGTCAGGTATAAAGCAATATTTTCTGCAAATAGAGCCAGCTTATCTTGACTACCATAACTAAAACCTATTAATTTAATACTAACACACAAAAAATATGTACATCTTCAAATATTGAAGTTTTACTCTCCTAATAGGAACAAATGTCCCAAACTGACATCCACACTCAAGAGACCTGAGTTAACTAAAAGAAAGGTTATCCATGCTAAGATGCATGGTGCAGCCTGAGCTTAAGTGCTAACTGGTTGTATTTTATCTTTATAGCTCTCTAAGCTGGGTAAACCCCTGAATGCTTTCAGTGAACATTGCCTCCTAGTCACTTTCTGGTTTTCTTTCCCCAGTCAATCACTCTTTACCAGACTGTAACAAATTTCTCTTTATCAGATTGTCTGCATGGAGACATGAGACAGTACAGTTGTGTAAAATCTTACCATAACGGTAGATGTCCTTGCCTTTACCACTGTAGTATTCATTACAAATGCAGATTCCCTGCCGTGAAGCCCACCGTCCATCCAGTTTACCAAAGTCTACCATTGCTTTAAGGTATGCTGAACGTCACCTACACACTCCTTGAATAGCATAGGGCATAAAGGTCACGTTCAGGCATACCATCCTCAGAACTGATTACCCCAGTAGGAACAACGGTCCAAGTAAAACCTACACATCCAGATAGGAAAAAAGACTTGGGGGGGGGTATAGAGAGAGGGAGTGAATACTGCAGTGGTGAAGGCAAGCTCATCTACAGTTATGGTACAATTTTACACAGTTGTACTATGTCTTCACATTCATTGCTGCGGTGTTCATTACAAATGGGAGAGTGCCAAAGCTAAAGAAGAAACTTGGGAGGAGGAAGCAGCAGTAGAGCCCTCTAAGAAGCCATGAAGAATGGCATAAAAAAAAAAAAAAACAGATTTGGCTCTGGAGATACCTTCACAAACATTACCAGTTGGATGGTATGCACAGTTGTCCAGGTAGCAGCTTCAAGAATAGAATGAGTGTCTAAGCCTCTGAAAAAGCACCAGAAAAAGCCACAGCTCTAGTATAATGAGCCTTTACAGTAGAAGGAAGGCTGTCGTCATGAAAAGTGTAACAAAAGGAAATAGGCTTTGAAATCCAAGTGGAAATAGTTTGCTTGAAAATGGCCAAACCTAAAGACCTAGGATGAAATGAAACAAACTGGTCAGATTTTCTGATAGCTTTAGTTTTATCCAAATAAAATCTGAGCTGTCTATGCACATTTAAGGTATGTAGCACCCTCTCACTGTCAGATTGCAGAGAGTGGAAAATAGTGGGCAAATTAATAGACTGATTAAATGACAACTCATTAACCTCCTTGGGCATGAAAGAGGGATTAGAATGCAAGGACAGCCTGTCCTCATGAAATACCAAAAAAGGTGGATAAGCCATAAGGGCTTGCAACCCAGACACTCGTCTGGCAGGAGTAAGAGCTAACAAAAAGTACTGTCTTCCAAGAACAATGTTGCAATGAAACTGAAACAGCAGGCTCAAAAGGAGCCGGAGTCAATTTTTCCAGAACGAAATTAAGATCCCAGGGAGGAGGAACAGGCTTCTTGGGAGGTCTGATATTAAGGACGCCTTTAAGAAATTGCTTAACCTCAAATCTAGAAGCTAACGGGGGAGTTAAAGGCAGACCTGCAGAAAGAGCTGATAAGTGGGCCTTAATAGAAGAATAGGCCAAACCACCGCAAATATGAGGGAACCAAAGGAACATCCACAGAAAGTGGGTCCAGGTCTCGAGAAAGACACCAAATAGAAAAGCTCTTCCATTTAGACAAGTAGGATTTCCTAGTAGTATGTTTCCTGGCCTCCTGCTGGACCTGCAGCATGTACTCAGAAAAAAATGTGTGTGAGAGATCAAAACCCTATCACCCACAGTGTCAGTTGTTGCGTGGACAGGCGGGCATGGATGAGAGACCCCTTGTCTTGTGTGAGGAGATCCACCTTGTGAGGTAACTTGTGATGATTGCCTTTGGCCAGATGCAGAAGTAGAGGGGACCAATGCTGTCACAGCCAAAAGGGAGTCACCAACAAGATTTGGGAGCATCCTGTTGAATCTTGAACAGGACTCTCAGAATGAGAGGAAGGGGAGAGAATTAAACCTCCTCTTCCAAGAAAGTGAGAAGGCATCCACCTTCCATACCAGAGGACCTAGGACTCTGGCACAAAACAGAGGAATTTGTCTGTTCAGAGGGGAGGCAAAGAGATCTACTTGAGGAGTACTCCACTGGTGAACAATGTCCAGAAACACATCCCTGTGAAGCATCCATTTGTGGGATTTAGTGAAGGATCTGCTCCATATTGTCTGCCTCAGTGTTCTGATCTGAAGGAATATAAACTGCCTGAAAAGTGACATGATACTTCATAGCCAGATCTCATATCAGAAGTGTCAGCCGGCAAAGACGGTAAGGTCTTGTACCCCCCTGTTTGTTGATATATCATTATAACTGTGTTATTGTCTGTGAACACCTTGAGAGGCTCTAGTGAGTAGAGAGGAGGAAAGCCCTTAAGAGCCAGCATAAGAGCTCTAATCTCTTTGATGCTGATGTGTTCCATCTGCTGACGGGCGACCACACTCCCTGCACCCTCAGGGATCCAAATGTTGCTCCCCATCCCACATCTGAAGTGGCTGTGAACAGATCCTGAGAGGGAAGAGGTTGAAAAGGGAGCCCTGGATTCTGAGACAACTGGTGACTCCATCACAGAAGTTCTTTCTTGAAACATGGGAGAAGAGGAACTGGAAAGTCTAAAGGATGCATATGCTGAAGCCATACCAACTTCAGAAACCACTGGAACTTCCTCATGTGGAGTTTGGCAAGAGGGAGCATTGGAATGGTGGAAGCCATTAACCCATAGCTCTCAAAAATTCCCCTGGCTGAATTGGAGGCCATGAGAAGATGAGTTTGAAAGACATGACAGTTAAGGCCTGTGGATGAGGCAGGGATGCCAGCATTGCCACCATTTGAATCCTGTATCCCAGAAAGACATGACCCTAAGGAGGAGTCAGGGAAGACTTTTTGAAGTTTATCGTGAACCCCAGGCACTGAAGAAGAGAAATGGTAAAATGAAGAGTTTGCAAAAGGACAGCTGGAGAGGATGCCTGAATCAGCAGATCATCCAAATAAGGAAAGATTTTGATCCCTTGAAGCCTGCAAAAAGCAACCACAGGAGCGAGGCATTTGGTGAATACCCTTGGGACAGTAGAAAGGCCAAAGGGCAAAGCACAGAACTGAAAATGCCAGGAAACAACAGAGAAACACAAAAATCTCCTGAAAAGAGGATGGATTGGAATGTGGAGATAAGCATCCTTGAGATCCAGAGACACCAGTAAGGCCTGGGAGAGCACGGGAGGAAAAGGGGACCGAAAGGAAGGCACCTTCAGAAAGGTATTTAGATGAGAGAGGTCTAGAATAGGTCTCCA
The DNA here is from genome assembly GCF_019279795.1 of Protopterus annectens. Classification (NCBI taxonomy): domain Eukaryota; kingdom Metazoa; phylum Chordata; order Ceratodontiformes; family Protopteridae; genus Protopterus; species Protopterus annectens. Next base: position 1,609,293,072 of record NC_056744.1, on the reverse strand, counting down.
AGTACTTTCATTACTGGGCACTAGAAACATTCTTGAATAAAACCCTTTCCCCTTTGGGGCACAGCCACCTCTTGAATAGTACTCTGAGACAAGAGGTCTTGAAGAACCTCTGGGGAAAAAGGAAGTTGTTCTCGAGGAGGCTGAGAAATGCCCATAAGAGAAGGATGGGAAATCCAGACCATGAAGTACCCCTGCCAAATGATCGACAGAACCCAAGAGTCCTGGGTGATTCTGAGCCAAACAGGAAGAGAGAGAAGAATGTGGGTGGGAGCAGGTGGATAGTCAGATGGCACCTGGTTTGTCAGGAAAGGAAGGGTTTAGAATCCCTGCAGTGTAAGTGGTCTTAGCAGGAGGAGCCCGCTTACCACCCTTTTTACCTTTAGAAGGAGGGTGAGGCTGGCTTAGAAGCGTAGTTTCACTGAAATTTAGGCACAGGAGAAACGGACATGTTTAAGCTCCTGTAAAGCCTTCCCCTTGTCCTGAAGAGGCATTAAATAAACCAGCAGCCGCTTTCCCAAACAAAAGTTTATTATCTAAAGGAGCATCCTTCAACTTAACCTTTATGTCATCAGTTAAAGGTTGAAGCTGAAGCCAAGAATACCTCCTCAGAACCGAATCAAAATTAGCAGCCTTAGAAGAGGCATCTGTTGCATCATAACTACATTTGCTAGAATGAAGACTACTTGAGAGGAAGCACCTAGCAAGGAAAGAGCAGAAGAGTTATTCTGAGTCTGGAAGATCAGAAAGAAGCTGACAAGCTTGAGAAAGAAGAGCCAAAACATACCTAGAGATATGGATCTGATAATTAAGAGCCCTAAAAGGTAGTGTAGTTGAAGTATAAACCTTCTTACCTAGCTTATCCATGGTTCTACTTTCCTTGTCAGAAGGCAGTAACTTGGATGGAGGAAGCAACTGAGATGGCTTATCAGAGCCTACAGACACCACAGAGGGGCCAGCAGCAGGACATTTAAACAAAAAGGTTTTATAGGGTGCCTGAAGATTGTTCCTGTCAGACTTCTTGGGTGCAGGGGGCAGAGAATCTGGTGCTTGAGGCATTGGAAAAAACATCCAATAAAGCAGGCAAGACAGGAGGAATGGCCGCAAGCTTAGGAGATTCCATCTGCAGTAATTCATAGTACCTGTTATGGATATCCGAGACCTGGGCACAATCCCACTTTAAAAAAAAAAATTCTATCATCCTAGAGATTGTGTCCCCAAAGGAAATTTCCTTAGAAGCATTATCTAGAGTATTAGAGTTCTCCTTCTTAGACTCATAGTCTAAAGGAGAAGGAATCTGGGTAGAATGAGCAAGGGATTCATCATCCGAATCCACCTCAGAAGAATTCCATTCTCTGGGCCTTTTAGTGAAAGAAGAGTACCAAGGAGGAGCAGGAACCAAAACCTGTTGAGGAGGCCTCAATGACAGTAAAGCATTAAATAACTCCTAAATAAAGGCCTGCCACTCACTTTGTGGATCCCTAGGAGCAAAAGAAACATGATTCGTTTTCTGTTTCTTTAAGGGGATGTCCATCCTAGAAACCTGAGAAGGATGGCATTTCACAACTGTAGTAGGAACATCTCCCCTAAAGAGAAACTGCGGAACCTCTCTAGACTCCTTGGAAACAATCAACCGTGGTTCCCTGTGAACGTCCAAAATGGACACCTGCAAAGCCTCATCGAATGTGCTGCTTGCCAGATCCTCACCGATCTCCAACCCAGATGTGGTAGAGGAATCTGACAATACAACCAGGCGAGTCTCCGGATTTGTAATAACCTTAGGAGAAACTCCTGGCAGAGGCTGAACAGCAGAAGATTCCAGCCTTACCTTATGCACCCCCTTCTTCCCTGACAGTTTACCCAAAGTTCCAGCCACAGCACCTGCAGCAAGAAGCTTAAGATGCTGGTTCTCAAGATACAAAGAAAAGGAAGAAGGCCTACTATGAAGAGCTTTAGGGGCAAATGCCTGACAAATAGAACAAGACGTATGGTCGTGACCAGCACCCAGGCAAAAAAGACACTTATCGTGCTGGTCTTGATTAGGAATCAATCTCCCACACTGGCATTTATCCTTCCTGGATGACATTAACTCCCCAAGTAGCACAAAACAGTCAGAAAATGAGCAAAAAACCCAACAAGGTACTTATCTGCAATGGTGAGGACTTCAGCAAACAGGAGTTATCATTGGAATGCCAACAAACGGGGAAAAAAAACGGACAGAGGTAACCATCCGATGGTTAAAAACAGCATTCAGACTGGTGGCAAAGAAGTTCTGAGGATGGTACGCCTGAACATCACCTTTATGCCTTACACTACACAAGGAGTATTTAGGTGATGTTCAGCGTACCTTAAAGCAATGGTAGACTTTGGTAAACTGGCAGGATGGTGGGCTTCACAGCAGGGAATCCCCATTTGTAATGAATATTGCAGCAGCGAATGTAAGGACATCCAGACAGCCTATTTCTCTTTGTCAGATTGTTTCCATGGAGACCAGAGGGCCAGATACAGAATTTCTACTAAGCATGCATTCATTTGTTGAAACAAAGCCTCATAATATTCAATGTTACTTTTCATTTACTTGCTTTCTCTTAAAACATGTTACTAAATCACTCTTTTGTCCTTAATCCAGTTATTCCCCCATGCAAGAATGAGAAAAAGCACATTAATTTTTCTCTTGTCATGCTCTTTTTAACCAGGCTCCTTTTTTTACATTGCGGTGCATATGTTTCTTAAAACTGAACAAGAAGAAAGGGAGAAAGAAATGGGGGGGGATAGCAGTGCCTATTTACAATCCCCATTACACTTTGGTTTTCTTTGCATGCTATAAAGTAAATTCTTACACCACAAAAATAGTACTATTAAGAAAAGCAAATGTTTTCTTTACTTACAGTTAACTTTCTCCCCTCTCTTCCCCTCCCCAAAGCATTTTCAGAACATTAATGACATGAAGTAGAGCATATACTTTAGAGTCCCCCCAGAAGTGCAACAAGTTCGGAAAGTCTAGTATTTCCAGATTTTTTTGTTCTGTCGTATTTCACAAATATAATTATTTCATAGTAATCCCACATTGTTACTGGTTTTATTACTGTCCATCTCCATCTCCCAAATCCTCTTTCTGGAAGAACTGGAAGTGGTATTTTTAGAAAAGGGAAGGAGCAAATTACATAGAAATAAATGGAAATTGTAGGAGTAATATGTACAGAATAAAGAGGAATGAAGTTTAAGGGAAGACAGGAATTGAACAATTTGTGTAATGCTGGACTGAGGATAATTGCAAAAAAAGAAGATACTTGATATATAATTTATGTAAATTGGAAAAAATGTTAATAGGGTTTGTTTTACTTCTGTTAATGTATGTTTGCCTATGTCATGAATGATAATTTAATGAAGGTATTTAAAAAGCACAGCAAGCACTACTGGCCAAAAGAAGACCCAAAAGAACACAGATACTAATTAAAAAAGTTAAAATAAATAAATAAAATGATTTCTCTGGGAGAAAAATCCAGGGCTTCCACTTTGACTTTTCACTGTAACCAACAATTTCCGGGCCTATATTACGCCGTTAAAACATGTTGATATCGAACACCACATTGTCAACAAGTATTCAGAGAAATTCACTTCTGCAATTTGCTGAATACTTAAAGGGCAAAGATGTAGATGACCAACTACACAATTTTGCCCTTTTCTCCACTGTAGTGGGATGTGGGAGTTGGTATATTTAGTTAGGGTGAGTGTGAGGGGCACAGCCCCCACCCCAACATGAGTGGGTTTGGTTTAGGTAGATTTAGTTCTGTTGGGTTGCAGAGCAAGTAGTTGTTTGCCCTTTAAGTATTCAATGAATCACAGAAGTGAATTTCCGCTAAGTACTTGTCGACGATGTGGTGTTCAATGTTAACATGTTTCGACAGCATAATATAGACCCCAGTTTCCTACTAGATTAAATAGTCAGAACAAGAATGATGTTAGTGAAAGTGGAATTTTTTTGTTGTATTTAGAGTTGAGCTTTTTGAGTATATAATCTGCTTAAGTACTGAGAGTGTGTGTGAGGGAGAGAATGAATCAATATGTATGTTTATGTAATTACATATATTTTATATTTCTGAATTTGTATGCAGAATATATTGTGTATATACAAACCTACACACAATATGTGTCAAATATATAGATATGTAATATTGTGTGTGTGTTTGTATAATTTCTTAAAAAATTTCCTGAGGCAACCTGACTATCCAAGATGGTCGAGGCCCATTGCCAGTGGAGGCCTGAGGGCACTTGTTCAAAGTTATGTAGTTGTCATAGACTGAGGAAACCAAACCCAGGACCAGGATGACATAGGGAATCCATGCTGCTTATCCCCTTAGTCTTCTGGACAGAGCTGTTTTATTATTATTTTTCTAAATAATTTGGCTTGCGTAAGTCTTCCCTCTGGCTTCTGTTTCATTACATGTCATTTCCAAAGTGCAATGACTGGATTCAAATGGTCACAAAATGAATTATGGTTCAATGCATACCAATGTGCTGAACAAAAAGCAATGTAAGGTATGCAGGCATAATTATCTCTTACTTGTCATCTTAAATCCTTAACTGGGTATGATTTTATAAAAGTGTACCTGATTATAGTGGGCATAAGGTAGAAAATACTCTGAATTACTTAAACATCTTATAAAAAGCTATAGTCAGATGTTGCACAGACACGAAAAAATGCATGTTCAGCCGTCATCAGCATTTTGTGATTCATATCTTCCAGTAAATGCCCATAAAATGGGCTTCAAAGCTAGCTTCAGTGTTTTGAGATTTATGGCTGTGGAAAAAAGCAATGAGAAGTCCATATATGAAGTTTGATTTGGTAGTAAGCCAAAAGTCTAAAATGTTAGGGAAACTTAAAGGGCTGTTACATTAATAGTGGTTGCTGTCTTGGAAGATGTTGCAGGAAATCTTGATGGTACCCCTTTGATGTAAACTGGGTTGAGCACGAGTCTCAATTGTACAACAAGGGGAACAGAGTGGTATATATCTGTAGAAGCATGTGGGATCACTACAATGGTCTCTAAATGAAAAATGCTTAAAATTTGGGTTGTGGCAAACTGTTGTACATAATGTGTTACTTTAGCTGATGGTCGCCTGTTCTAGAAAATATCCATGTCAGATGTTCTAAGATGCTGCATTATGCTTTAATTTGTATTGCTTTGTTAATCACCTGCACTGTGTATTTTGTCTTTTTATTTCATTTTTTTGTTTATACAGTCTCTTCACGTGTCATTTTTTGGCTTTGTATTCTCTTCTAGGGTGAGTCTGAAAATGGTCCATGGAACTAGTGCTTTCTCCCAGTTAACAACTGCATACATAAATTAGATTGTAAGACCAAACACATCTATCCACATCCCTTTTTTCCCATTTTTACATATGGAGACTGTGTCACGTCAACAGTGACGATGTTCTAGAGCCAATGTTCACTCCACTGTGTGGCTAGCCCTGAATGCCAAGTTTAAACTCTTGGCTCTGCTCTTGCAGAGCTTTAGATTGAAAGTGGATCATTTCAATTAACTGATTTAAGATCAACTTTTTGAGGCCGTGGTTTAAAAATGACGAGTCTAGTTTTCTTATTATTTGCTGTCAGCAAGCTTTACTGTCACTTGCCTCATCTCCTTCTTTATTGCTAGCATAAGTTTACATAGAATTCCTTAATGAGAGTTATTATAGAAAAAAATGTTTTCACAGATTCCTTAAAGTATTGGTAATCTGAAGAAGCTGGATTAAGCTGAAGTAAATTGAGTTATGTTTCAAAGCTGTGGTTGCTGTAAGTCATACATTGTGTAAAATTCATAACATGTAGACAGTAAAAATGTGAATAGTGTGTGACTGCTTTCATTGGAAATGAGAAAAATTGCTAGAAACTGAAACTACGTTTGCTTGTCAGTGCATTACCTTATTAGGACCCACTTTCCTCCGTGTTACAGGCTGTACTAATTGGGATTCTGTTGCTCTTCTGTTTCATTCTTTCCGGCTACCCGAGTCCCTCCCCATCCATCTTTGGGTCTGCCAGCTTTTCCTACTGCCACCAGACTATATCCATTTTAGGACCAAGGCCAGTGTGGACCCTAAGGATGTTCTTGGGAGGCAGGTAGTGCCATTGACTGCTTCCACTGTGGATTGCTTGCATTTATGACTTACCCTTGGTATCCCCCCCTTGTGTTCGTTTGTTACATCCTAGGAACTACTACTTTTATAGACCATGCCTGCCCACAGGGAATGCCCCCACCCCTTCCTTGCCAGCCCTTCAAACACCTAAGCTACTTATCAACCCCAGATCACCCGGACCATAGTTGGTGCTTTATACCTCTACACCACAATTCTGGCTGAATTAGACCTAAACTGTTAGCCAAGGACTTCTGGCCTGTCTTCTGGGTTGTGCAAGCAAATGTCTTGGACTTGAACTCAATTCCATGGCCTGTGAAATATTAGTTGCTACTGTATATATTTTAATGTCCGAGGTAGAAAAAAATCAAATGCATCTTTAACAGAAATTTGTAATACTTCTTTGTAGATTTATAGATGCTTGTTTTGATTTTTTACTAAGTCTATGCTTTAGTTGACCTAGTGTACAGACTGTTATTATGCAGTTTTAAATACTTGTAGATGTTTGTTTATTATTAGTGTAAAGATGGGTGCATTGGTATGGTGTTCTAATAACTTTTGGCTTCAGGGTTTTGCTACCAAAGCAATGAGTGTGAAAAGCAATTGTGGCTTTGTTGGTGACAGTATTAACATAAAGACAGGGAAGGAGGTGTTTGTACAGGAGCTAGATCATTAACTTCTGGAAAATAGAATGCATGCATGTATGTTGGTAGAATGGCACTGGAAGCCACAAGTGAGTGAATGGAGCCAGTGATTATAACTTTGATTTGCAACTGTACAATATAAAGCTTATTTTTGATGTTGCAACTGTTGTTATTACCCAAGGCAGCATTATGAACTTGCCATACACTCTTAGTCATTCACCTCTCGCATATTTAGTGGGAAGTAGTTTGGATTGTACGTTCATTGCTGCTGGCCATCACACACAAATTAGTGGCAGCTGGTAGAGTTCTGTATGTTTTGTTACAAGTGCAACTTATAAGGCAGGGGCTGGTGCCTCTGACTCCTTTTGAATTGGGTCTTTTGTCAGTTTATTAATATAGTGAGGGGGAGGTGCATGAGCTCCTTTTATAAAGCAGAAGTCATAGTTCTTCTTGAGGTTCTGTACTTTTCACTGTGTTCACACTTCTGATTAGTATAACTTAATACTGTGCTCATGCTTAAAATATATTGCTACAGTTTTCAAAGCAAGTGCATGTAATTGGCTATTGGGAAGATTCAGTAAAACTTGCACTATAATTTTTACCGTGTATATGTCAAGGAGCTATGTGCACACGGCCATAAAAAGGTATAGGTGCAGTAAATTCCTTATAGCAGCGGTCTGCACTTGCGCATATATGGAAACTTGCATGGCTTGCAAATTGCAGCATAAGTAGCTAAATCTTATGCTAATGAATCCAATCAACACGGTGGAGTGATTCAACAACCTCTAAAGCAGCCATGTAGGCTCAGTGTTCGTGTATTCCAAAACTTGCCAAATACAGCCACTGAAAGGAGTCTACATGGAAACAAGAGCAAATAAATGCTCTTAAATTTGTACAGAACTACCCTTAACATGTAACACCACACACATTCTGACCTAATTACACAGGGTGGATGCTAGAAAATCAGTGTAAGAATCGTAATTATTCCATTTTAAGTGCCATGACATAAATGCAGCTTTGCTCCCCCATCCATGAAGAATGTACTTGTAATGTAGGCTGTTAAAATGTGTAAACTTCCATGAAACAGTATTATACTGTAATGTAAGCATATGCAGGATATAGCTGATGGATTACAGTATTCCTTTGTTACAACACTGGGCTCTCGTGCAGTTTCCCTGGCTACATGGTTACTAATTATGTAGATTCCGGGCTGTCACCATGGTGCAGATGGAAATGTGATCAAAACTCAGTAGAATTGTTGAATCTCAAAAAAGAGTTACCATGTTAGGGATGTTCTCTGTGTAGGCACTACAGTGTTCGTGTTGAATGCATGGCAACAGTGAATGCTGACATCAGGGGGTTGTGTCGGGGTACACTTACAGAGGTGAACATGTAGGGCTGGACAGTGCATGTAAGCAGTGCACAATTCCCAAGATCTGTGTCCTCCTCATTATTTGTTTGTTAAAATGTGTGATCTCTTTACAATGTACTTTATTTTGCCATTGTTTGTGTGATATGGCACTTAGCGTAACCACAAGAAACAGAGGAATGAATGGCAGGTTTCTCTGTGTTGTTGTGTAACTATTTTTGTGGCAGCACATGTATGTGTTAGCGGTGGAATATAGATGGTCCTGGTTTCGACTACAGGGTGTGCAACCTTTCCATCACTTTTTATACTGCATGTTTGCTCTATATCCCAAGAAGGGAGAAAATATCAATTTTGCCTATGCTTATCTTATTTTTGCGAAGGTGCGCAGAGGTGCTTATAGCTACGCATAGTGCACTAATGAACAGTTGTGTTTTAGTAGATGTTAGTAATGGCATAAGCAGGTGAATTGCATGTTAATCAACCGATCCAACACAGTGGAGCTATTCAGCAATGTATAAAGTATCCATGTAGCCTCCATCCTGTTTTTATTTCCTTTAGTCTTCAATGCCATTGGAGTATAGACAATAAATTTTAACTAACGTAATGCTAGGGGCTGCTGCAGCTGTTCTGCATCTGCTAGAGGTTGAAGCCAGTGCTGCTGACAATAGGCCTAGGCCAAGAAGGAGAAGAGTGTTCAGGCCCAGAGTACCTTTCCAGATGCTACATGAGCTGATTGTAGAGCACTGCATGGTGGACAAGGACACATTACAAGAACTCTGCGAGCACCGTCACCCTAAACTTAGAGCCAACATAGGGGAACCCATCCCAGTGGAAACTAAGGTATGTGTAACCCTCAGAATATTAGTTATTGGTAACTTTCAAAGACCAAGGGGGACATGTTGGGTGTTGTCACAGGTATTAGCCTCTAGGATGATCCCCCAATTTCTGGATGTTATGCTCATACATGCCAGTGAGCACCTATTTTTCCCCAGTATTTCTGAAGAGAGGGACAGCAATATGGAAATCTTTTACCACATAGGCCACTACCCTGAAGTACTGCATGCCATAGATTGCACTCATGTAAACATCAAGGCACCACCTGGTCAGCAGGGTAGAATCTACTTTAACCACAAGGGATACCACTCTTTCAACTGCCAGCTTGTGTGTAATACCCAGGGAATTATCTTGAATGTGTGTGCTGGCAACCCTAGCAGTTGTCATGACTCGCATATCTGGCACACATCACAGCTACCACAGATGTTTGCTAGGGGGAAATCCCACAGGGTCATTTACTGTGGGATGCTGGCTATGCCCTGGAACCGTGGCTGATGACACACATCAGAAGTGCACACACACACACACACACACACACACACACACACACACACACACACACACACACACACACACACACACACAAGAATGGCATAATGAGGCACACAGTCAAACTGGAAACATCATAGAGCGTGTGTTTGGGCTGAAGTCTTGGTTCCGGTGCCTTGATATATCAGGTAGAGCCCAACAGTATAATCCACGCACATGTACACAAATATTCACAGTGTGTGCTGTACTTTACAATCTGATCCTGCGGAAACAGCTGCAGTGGGATCAGCAAGGGGAAGGGGCATACACCCCCCCATCAAAGAGGAGTAAGGCATCCCCCCTGTTTTCTGAAGCTATATTGGTGTGAGGATTGAAATCCTGACATATATAGAAATTTTGTGATGTGTACTCTCAATTTTTACTGTGTTTCTACAGATGGTGTGCATGTGTCCCTTCGTTTTAGCATCTTTTCCTCTTTGTCTTCTTTTAATTCCACTTTTGGGCAATGCACCACATCCCAAAACATGGTTTGGCTAAGCATATCTGCGCGATGTGCAGCATTGCAGAAACAGGGAACTAACAGATTGCCTAGAAAGCATGCCCCCAAAAATAGAAAATGGATACATTAAGTTAAAGATCTTACCCATCGCAAAAAGCTGGCCTGGAGTGCAGATGGGGCCGGGGTATAGTAGCAAACATTAGCAATGCATCTCACGTTTGCATACTGCTTC